>NW_014577204.1:127733-129049 GCF_000485595.1 Priapulus caudatus | reverse complement strand
GCAACTAGTGTTACAATCCATGATTAAAGATTAAGCTCTATTTATTATATACGATACCATCAGCACAGTCATAAGTAACACTCTTTTACTACTTATATACTTATTCTATTATTATTACACACAGACGCACGCACGCACGCACGCACGCACGCACGGACAATCATGCGATTCTACAAGCTGCATCTGACTTCGTCAGATGAGCTAAAAACTAACCAATGGGACAGAACTCGATGAAACTATAAACGATTGCTAAAGGTCAGAGGTTACAGAAGCTGTAGCTGCATCGGCCAGACATGAATTCGTCCTATCACACACACATACCTTTGTCTCCCACTTCTTTCCCGTCTCTCGTCGCTCCTTTGCTTCCTCTCTCTGCCTCTGCTCCAGCTGAAACTTGCCCTCTGTGGCCTTGTCCACATCCTTGATAGTGAGGGCTGCTGTCACATCCTTCCATAGCCTGCACACGTTCATGATTACATTACCAATAAAATCAACGACATGGTTGCTGGCACCATACCACCAGGCAAACGAACTTACTTGTCCATCGTTAAAAGGACTATGTCACATCTTTATGAGAACTATATTTTTCACACAAATCTTTGATACTATCAGCACTAATAATGCACACAAACTCTAAAGATTGCCTATAGTTGCAAGTCTTAATAAGAATCTCAACTATTGTACTGCTAAATTGCTCAATAGGGGAAATGTACTGAGTTGGGCTCGTTTCTATTGAACGAATGGTGAAATATAGGTACACAAATGCCCTGTGTTATGTAACTTGGGTTACATAAATTCACCCAGACATAATTTGTAAATTATGACCACAACTGCGGATAGGACAACCTACTCGCCTACACGTAACTTGCAATTTTTAACTACTAATCTTGGAACGCTAAATGTAAGTTTGTTCTTACGGTTTTTTTTTAAATGATTAAGGGGATTATTTTACACCAAAAATGATAGCCTTCTGATATTCGTGGCGAGGACGATGTTGTGGTTGTGGTTAGCTGCAGCTAGTAGTCAGACACTGTTGTCACTTACCTGCGTGACTCGTACGGTAGTTGCTGGGCGATGGGACGTACTCGCTTCTTAATGACTGGCATGTGCTTCGTGTCAACAAACACGTCCGTCTCCTACAGACATGTGACAAAAACACAAGACCATACATCTCCAGTAGTTTTCCAGAACTTATGTTTATTTTTAAGATAATAAATTTAGAATGCTTATTTATTTACGAACCGTACCATCTAAGGCACATGCAACAATTGTATCTCCTATCCAACTATGATTATTAAACAAACTTTCATATATAT
>NW_014577204.1:117366-127708 GCF_000485595.1 Priapulus caudatus | reverse complement strand
GAGTTTTAAGCATAGCGCTTTCATCTATTCCAATAGATGAAAGCGCTATGCTTAAAACTGTCAATCCAAACGCTTCCCTATTGCCATAACAGAAAGCCTATTGCATAAGTTTCACTTGTAAGCACACGATATAACTAGACAGAGGGCACTCACGGAGAGTGCATACCTCCGCCAGCATGTAACATGTATGTGTTACGAGCTGGCTCGCCGCTCGCTGCTGGCTGCTGCTGACTGACTCGCCTGCTGCTGACTCGCCGCTCGCTGGTGGCGGCTGCTGACTCGCCGCTCGCTGGTGGTTGCTGTTGACTCACTCGCCTGCTGCTGACTCGCCGCTCGCTGACTCGATGCGCTATCGATCGCGCCGCGCGGACTGGACACACACACACACACACACACACACACACGAGACCGATTACATTACCTCCCCTCCACTCCGTTACTCCGTTAACACCGTGGGCGGAGGTAATGAGTCAGAGTGAGACATTACTGTTCACTTGTTGTGAATAATTGAACATGCGCGCATCTCACGATCAACTCACCCCTGTCTGCTCATCCTTCGAGACCATGATGCCGTTCCACTCTCCGGAGATGGTCATGAATGGCTTCTTCCCGTTCTCCATCAGTTCTGCTGCGATCCGATGCTTCTTACCTCCATAAAATGGCTGAGGAAAATCAACAACTATTAACTCCCACGCCATATGCATGTTATTGGCAACTAGTGTTACAATCCATGATTAAAGATTAAGCTCTATTTATTATATACGATACCATCAGCACAGTCATAAGTAACACTCTTTTACTACTTACATACTTATTCTATTATTATTACACACAGACGCACGCACGCACGCACGCACGCACGCACGCACGCACGCACGCACGCACGCACGCACACGCCCATGCACACACACATGCATTCATGCATTCACACACACATTATATTTTACTTACCATAAACTTACTATCTTAAAATATTTCCAGAACCACACTGCATTTACAACTGGGTCACATTTCAGCCAGATATGTGCTGAAGGATTATTAGGCTGGCTTATTGATAATCAAACGTGAGTGAGGTGTACTGCACTTGACTAACGTTTTAACAGATGACACCCTTTTTGTCTTCACCGCTCAGACAAACCTCACCTTTGTGATAAAATCGATGAAACAGGAAAACTTGTTTTTGGCACATGTTATCGTGACTCTCCCTCCAAGCTCCACCCAGGGCACCGTCAGTATGGACCTGCAAGACAAACACTGCTTACAAACACAACCCCGTTTAAAAATCAAACCCTCCCAGCGAACACAACGAACAGACATTAAACTGACAACCCTGGACGGTGGCGGCACCGACATAAAGTAAGGTGGTATTGCAATTGAGCCCAATTGTTACAATTGAGTGTTGCAACAAGCCCAATTGTTGCAACTAAGTGTTGCAATCGAGTCCAATTGTTGCAATCGAGTGTTGCAATTCAGCGTTGCCACTGAGCGCACCTGCCGTATCCGTTTGGGAATGTGATGATGTACTCCTCGCCGTGGTCCAGCAACGCGAGACATCCCTGACCAATCATGTGCACGCCGATAGACAGCCCAAGAAACTTCGACTTAGTCCAGATGTGAGCGTTCAGCGAAATCCGCTTATTATAGTGTTCTGCATAGAAGGCTGAAACTGAGAACAAAGAAGGGCATGTTGATTACGTGCCTGTACCACAATCGTACTCCCATGGCCTGGGAGAAGGCACTGCATGCATTGTCAGCACAGTCTGTGGTCAACATCAAATACGGAAATCATTTTATCTACAACCTTTGACAATTTTATGATAAACCTTGGGTATTATTCCCATTAGCAACAGTTTATGGGTCTAATAGTCTCTGTCAAGCTGAATGAAGGTGCTCCACATAAGAAGCTTAAGCAATATAATTCACGTTGACATAGACAGCTAGAGCAGTCGTCGAAACTGTTGCTAACAGAGTTATCAAAAATAGATTTATCATAAACGACATTAACTCTTACATGTTCTCTACATTTGATAACTCCTCATTTTCATTTCAGCAGAAACATATAAACAAAATGACACATGAACACGTGAACTGCCGATGCCTGTCTCATGTTCACTGTGAACACCACGCAGGTGACTGCTTACTTACTGGGTGGGTGGTGTGACACTTGCTCAGCCAGAAACGTCACGTTGTCCTTGGTCACCCATGGAATGGGTCCATCGTCTACCAATTCCTACACACACACACAGAGACAAATGTACAATGTAATACACAGATTACAACAACACTATATGCTACAGAACACTAGAATACTGCTGGCAAAAATAATAATGCACACAAGAGGGCAACACCAACTACAGCGCCACCTATAACAGACCAACTACAGCGCCACCTATGACATACCATCCACAGCGCCAACTGTGGCTAACTGTGATTACTTGTAATAGTAGATGTGTGATGACAATTACCTGTGATAGGTGTGTGATGACAATTACCTGTGATAGTAGATGCATGATGACAATTACCTGTGATAGGTGTGTGATGACAATTACCTGTGATAGGTGTGTGATGACAATTACCTGTGATAGGTGTGTGATGACCATTACCTGTGATAGTACATGTGTGATGACAATTACCTGTAATAGTAAGAAATGTATGACGATAATTACCTGTAATAGCACCTGTGTAATGACAATTACCTGCATGTGTTCTCGCCGGCAGCTCGAAGTGACAACGAAACGTTTCACCGAGAATGGGGTTGTAGGGTTTCTTGGCGACGGCGCCTTTGCGACCGGCGTGGAACGCTGAGAGATAGTATCGTACGACGGCCGTGAATCTATCACGTGGCTCACTGTAATCAGGGATCCTACGCCGAGAAAGAGAACGCAGAGTGAGAGGCAATGTAAGGACGCGGTACAGGAGAGACGCAGGGTGAGAGGCAATGTAAGGACGCGGGTACAGGAGAGAACGCAGGGTGAGAGGCTAATGTGAGGATGTGGGCGTACAGGCAGAGTAACCGCAGGGTGAGAACGGATAATGATGTAAGATGTGGGTACAGGAGAGAACGCAGGCGGGTGAGAGTAATGTGGCAAGATGTGAGTCACGAGAGAGAACGCAGGTGAGACGGTAATGGTGAAGGATGTGGGTACAAGGAAGATGAACGCAGCGGACTGCACCCGGGTGAGCAGGTAATCGGTGAAGATGTGGCGTACAGGAGCAGAATGCAGGGTGAGAGGTAATGTGAAGATGTGGGTACAGGAGAGAACGCAGGGTGAGAGGTAATGTGAAGATGTGGGTACAGGAGAGAACGCAGGGTGAGAGGTAATGTGAAGATGTGGGTACAGGAGAGAACGCATATGCAAGAGGAAAAGAATACACTGTGAGAGCCAATTAATATCGTGGATATTAACATCACGTCACAAACTATGACAGAGGTATCCCTAAGATGAGAGACAATGCAAGAGCACAACGTTACCCAACAGTCACGCTCTCTCTCTCACCTTACTTACCAGCAGCCAAACGAGCCACCAGAAAATACGAAAACTCAGGTGCGTTCATCTGAATGTTGTTGGAACAACCTTTTAACTTTCGGAATACACGGGACAGATGAACAGCATTAGCAGGACGAGGCGTGCGGGAGAGCGTGTCTGGGCTTCCTGATCCCTAACGCTTACTTGGCGAACAAGTCCGGATGAGCAAAGAAGTCAGCGTACATCTCTAGCAGGGAGCGCTTTTCCAGGATGAAGGTCGGCAGCACGACCTTGGTCAGGTCCATCCCGATTCGAACCTTAAAGCAAGGATTTCACAAGTTTTTATCAACCGTTTTCATGTTTTCTCAACTGTGCTTATACTTACATGTACTCCTTGCATAACAACAAATGTATATGGTAAGGATAACATGTTAAAGAACACTCGAACATCATTATTTTCACCAATATGTGCACTGCTCTGCATTTGAAATTTGGTTACATATGTACTACCTGTGATAGTAGGTGTGTAATAATGGTTAATTGTGATATATAGTGGATGTGTAATAATGGTTAATTGTGACAGTAGGTGTGTAATAATGGTTAATTGTGATAGTAGGTGTGTAATAATGACTACCTGTGACAGTAGGTGTGTGATGATGCTACCATGTTGCTCTAATGACTCCAAGTCATCCTCAGCATCCTCATCATAGACGCTGTCTACGTTGACCTGGTCTATAGAAACAACCTCCCTCTCTGCTGCTGCATCCCTTGCTTCACTGGCTGGTGGCGCCATCTGTCCATCTCCATGCACCCACGTTCTACAAGAAACACAGAGTTGAGGAATGGCAGGAATTCACTAGTAGATGTACACTTGTCTACTGTACCCCACTTAGTGCTATACACACACTTCACGTGGTTATACACACAACATGGCAGGAAAAAGCAGTGCAATGTATATGGAAAAATAAAAGGATATTCTTGCCTATACAACTCCAGATTGGTGAAACCTTGCACGCCCAATGCTAGATGGAGTATAGCAGAAAGCTTATGTGAAAACCTGTGTAGCCAGAACTTTCGATCACTGCGAGACCCTATTCCATGCCCATGTCCTATTTTTACTACCAATGCAAATGTTACTAGTGAGCCTAGGCAAAAATTACTATGGTTACAATTGGCCGTTATCTGTTGAGTAGATTTCGGTCAAGTTATGGCAATTGTACACTGGTGTCAATTCCTACTAGCTATAACAGGGCCGCTTGCTACGCAACCGTTGCTGTGACAACTCGCTAGGCAACCGTTTCTAGGATATATAACAGGAAGCCGTGACGACTTACGACGGACTCTTGCATTGTTGCTGCTGCTGCTGTTGCTGTTCCTTTGCATCGTTGTCATCGGCATCGTAGAATTCATCGTCCTCGCTGCTGGAGTAGGACAGTGGTGGTACGTTGCTGGTCATACGCACCTGCTGCTCTACCGGTGCAGTGGTCAGCGTACTCGGCACAGACATACTGACTGCTACCTCACCTACAACGCAATAACAACAACATCATTATTATTAATGATGATGATAATAATAATAAATAAACTACATTCATTCTGAAGCCAGAAACACCATGTATTATTCTTGTTTAGACTGTATGTGCAGAACTGTGGTACTGCTTTAAATTACATAACATATCCGAGCATTTCCCTAGAACAGGTTTTCGAAAACAACAGTTCTCTATGTGTATAACATTGCATTTACAGTACTATGTAAACCTTCACCCTGAAGTGGCTCTAGGCTCTAAAATACATGCAAGTACATCCCTTTCTGTCTGCCAGGCTAAACCAGCCATCATACGTGCATGACGCAAGTTGGCGCACACAAATTACAGTTCTGAAGGTTAGTTCACAGCTGTAGGCTATTTTTCTACATGCGCACCATCTGTGTGTTTGTTCTTCATGGCAGACTATGCTGCGTACAGCATATGATCATGCTAGGTGGGGAGAGGGAGGCACGAAATGTGATTAGTTAATGGGTTAAAAAAATATCTACGCATGCACTCACGCATGCAAATACACACACACACACACAGATGAACTTACGCACACGCCCGCACACACGCACGCACGCACGCACGCACGCACGCACGCACGCACGCACGCACGCACACACACACACACACAGATTAACTTACACACTCACACATGCAATTATGCACAGACAGATGAACTTACGCACTCACACATAGACGCACACACAGAGTTGAGCTCTAAGGGGAATCTACGTCGGATGAGCGTGGATCGACGCTAGCACTCACCTGTCTGTTTGGTGGGCATCTGAGTGGAAGCATCTTCATAGTCCTCACACACCTCTGCAGCCTGCTCGACAACACCTACAGCAGAGCAGACGACACACAAGCATCATCTCATGTGTACTATCTACAAGCTGCGATAATCACTGGACGTGCAAGCGTTCATCAGACTAGCTGCTGCCTAGGCTGCAGTGAAACTCAGGTGAAAATTTTACAAGATCTGGAGTATATGTAAACTTTTCGTAACTACAGTTAATCAGTAGCTAATTAGTAACTCATTAGTAACTTATTAGTGCTAAATGATGATCGGCTGACATACAAGCAGTTGTCCGTGAGCAATTGATGTGTCACCTGCACATATACCTCTCAGACGATCACGCAAATAATACTAATGACATTACTGGTGAACATGCATCGTGGATGCTGTAGAAACGTTTCTCACGCATTCTTTGCAGCAAGCTGGAGGTGGTTACCTTTCCTGACTGTACCCACTGGTAGGTTAGTGCCGCCATCTGTCATAATTCCACCTGCATTTGCCTGGAAGACACCGTTTGTAGGAAACGCAATCAATCTATCAAGCAAGTAGCAAATATTTGGTCATACATCAACAAATAACAAGTTGAAGCTTGAACAGTAAGAATTTGCAAATAACAGGGACAATAAGATGACTTAATATTTGTTCTGTTCATCGCAGCAGTATTTAAATGTCGTTGTACAGTAGGTTTTAGTATGTGTACCCGTTTGAATAATCAGTTTAATGGTGAGGGCGCCACATGTTTGATTCCCGCGTTTCATAGCGTACCCTTTGTATGTAAAGCCTGTTTTGCTTCGCGCGTTCACTACTGTCGGTGTCACCGCTAATGTGTGTCCCATCGAGCGTCGGCATGCCAAAATGTAAGTTAATTTAGTTCTAACGTTCTACGGCAGTGTTATTATAACTTCAGAAAGCATGTGTCATATTCATAGTGTTGACGTAGATGCAGAATAGGTGTACGTTCAATCTGATAGCTAAATTACATTCAATTGGAGTTTATATTATATTCGCGCGAGTTTCTAAGAGAACAATGTTTACATAGGGTACAGCTGTATTATGTAGTAAGAACGTATTCTCTGTATTTTCATTTTTAGTTTTTCACTGAATAAACTACTGAAAACGAGACCTTCTGCCTTTCGTCTCTATCTGATGACAGTAAAATATTAATAGTCCATACATGCACAGGGACAGGCATGAACCCATGAAAAACAAGATCTGGATGTTGTTATCTACTATACTGTATATGCTGTATATTTCGCGGTGGTTTAATTTTCACGAATTTCGCGAACGGGTCCCCGACCGTGAAAATAACAACACGCGAATAATTCATACAGAATATTACAGAATAATTCATAATTCACCGACCGCGATATTCACCACTCGCGAAGTTGTCCGTCAAGTCTGAATTCGAGAAAATATCTGTACGCAAAAAATATTGCATATACAGTATTTTACACATATTTAGGATAATGTTTATCAAGAGCATTAGCAGTGATTACGATCAGTCATCAATGAGAAGTATTTGTTTTCAGTTCTCACCTTGCCGATCTGTAGCATCATGATAGAATGCTTTATAGTCTCCACCATAATCTGAAGCAAGATCAGAAACCAGGCGAAGTTACAGCTGCACAGGTACATTCTCTGGTTAGAAAACAAGCAAACATGACAAATAATAAATAACTATATAAAATGATATTAATGTATGTAATTATTATTAAATTCTTATGTAAGTTATGTAGATATGTTTAGTGTTCTCTGTATTTTAAACTAGATATTGACTGTCACTTTTCCAGGAGAAGAGTAGACATATCTTCTTAATTTCGACACTTGTAACCGGGTCTCACCTAGGCCGCATCCAATTTCAGCTAAAGTTAAACAGTACTCACACAGGACTGCTGACGCAGCCCCTCCAGCTGCGAGCGACTGGCCGCATCCTCATGCCCTAGTATCCTGTCCTCGAGCTTCTACACAGAGACAAGTCGAGCAAAACTGATGCGGTCTGCTCGTATTGCGACGTGCATCTGAATTCACGTCGAGCATTTGTCGCGCGAATAACAATGGCAACGCGAATGCAGTCATTACATGGGAAATAGTCGCAACAGAAAAGAAGCATCTAGAGCTATGAAGCTGCACAAATCTGTTGCAGTCAGAACTATGACAATCACAATATACTAGGAGTGTATCTGCCTGCATGAGAGTGATTGTCAGTGAATATATATAAAGGACTGTGCAAGGCTAAATTAGTAGAAATCATTGAAGAATTGGAAACAAAGAATGGGAGTTTGTATAAATACAGTGCATAACTGTAATTACCTCCGCCCAACGGAGTTGGAGGAGGTTATGTGATCGCTCTCGTGTGTTAGTGTGTTTGTGTATTAGTGTGTTCGTGTGTTAGTGTGTTCGTGGGTTCGCGCGATCGATATTAGCGCGTCAGCCAGTGAGCCAGCCATTTGACCGTTTTTTAGGCCCCATGGTTTTCTCAGACGGCAAAGCCTGTTTCCACCATGTGCGTACCTTGATCTGATTAATGAGGAGCAGCAGGTATGCATCGGCTTCAAGCATCTTCTTGTCAAAGTCGACCATCGATGAGGACAACGTTGAGGGAGCGCCCTAAAACCCCACAAAGTGTGAGCACTACATATAACTCTATGCACGTTTGATCTCATACACATAGCGATTTTAATATCCAACACTATCTACATATGGCCACCAGAAGACGCCTAAAACTGAACTTAACAATAACGCACACTAATGAATATCACACCCCTACATTAAAGCTCTACCTCCTGCAGTTAGACTGCAAGAAAAGGATTTGATACTCACCTGTTTATGCTGATACCACATTAGCATAAAGTGTTCTACAACTGGATCCAGAATAATATCAATTTTAAATCGAATCAACACCACTACCCACATTTACATTACATACGGGCATGCCTTTGGGGTGGTATGATGTGCACAGTCTATGAAGCCGAGTCTACAAACAGCACCTTGTACAATCAATATTTAAATAGTCAACATTCTAATGATGGGTTGATCATTCAACACAGACATTCTGTATACGGGTTTCTCTAGCATAGCTTACCTTCACGTATCTGGTAATATGCATGAGGGGGCCGCATCTTTCAACACTACACTAACCTTCAGGTATCTGGCACTCTGAGGATGGGTGTGACGTACGATTGTATCCTCTAATGTGCGAATCCACTTCTCTCGCTCGTCTCCATCCCGTGCTGCAAGTCATAATTAGCCTCAACATTCTGTATGACACGTCTATAACCTCGTGACCTCGTAAATATTAGTCTTCAAAGTCAAATGGACTATATCGTGTAAGTATATAGTGTATATAGGTTATCTACATGTATAGTATATATATCTGGAGTAAATAATCACAATTTGTGATTATTTTCTCCTGATATATATATATATATATATGCACACATACAGTCTATATGTAGCCTTATGTGGATGAAATAAACATGCCGTCTAATCTATCGAGCCTATAACTGTATAGAGAACATATTGCCTAGATATAACCCGCTATATACGCGCCATTTAGATGTAACCATCAACTCATTGTACACACACAACCCTACAGGTAAACTACTATAGCTCATTAGTTCGAGGAGCAAAGACTTACCTTGAAAATGAAACGTCTTATCATCACAGGTGAGTGTGAATGTTGAATCGTCTTCATCATCTATGCCAATCACTGCTCCCTATGTCACCACGATGCAACGCAATCAAATGTGATGCCACACATTTACTAGCTTCACCTTGTCGAGTCTTATATTCTGCTCACAGCATGAAAATTTAATGCCTCTTGTAATATGTTAATATGTACTTGCTGCTGCAAGTTTAAGAACTGATCAGCACACTTGACTTTTCGGGATTGTAAGGTCTGACATGACTATATGTAGGCTCTACATTCAAATAAACTATTATCCTGATATTTTCTTACCATCATTTTTCTATTGGTTATATACAATGCTGTATCACAGTGTCACATGATGTATGCTTCCTGAACTATTACTAAGTAAATACCCAGTAATATGTATAGAACTGTGTCTAGCTCTGTTGGAGCACATATAGCAAGAATCCAAAGTGTAATCTGCTGCCATTTTGGAGTACTTTAAACTAAGGTAGACACCTAGACAAGTAGTGCGAATCTCTAAGGAGATTGAGATACCTTTAAGCGCACACAGCCTCGTCTGGAACCTCTCATCATCTTTTCTTTCGACTGAAACACACACCGAAAATCAATTACCCTTCAAATTCCTGTAATAATTTCTATTCGTTTTTTTTTGGAGTAGTGTTAAAACATGCACACAACCTACTTAGTAAACCGAGGCCCTTGTCAACCTCTAACGAACATAATTTCCTACAGAAGGGGCAGGGGCAAAGTAGTAGCTGTAATTTGACCTCTTGGTGACCTCTTTGTGATGACCTGTGATGTTATCAAATTGACCTCACCATGTAAAAATGTATGTAAATCAAATTTTATATACCTTATAATATATGTGCTCTAATTTTAGATTTAGTTAAAG
>NW_014577204.1:110434-115249 GCF_000485595.1 Priapulus caudatus | reverse complement strand
CCTCGAGACATTAAGATACGGCTACCGTAACCGTAGCCACTGCCTTTTTTTTATTGAGACGTTTCAAGTGCCTGTGGTTTGGGGCTCTCTGTTTGAGTGGCATTTACGTCGTTATTAGTCGATAGAGAATACATAAACATTAGGACTTTGGAAGTAAATACAATTTGTGTTTATTTACAATCATTTTCTATTTTAAACGTCCTAATCGTGCGTGCCAGTGTGCAGTGGAACAGAGGAAGTTGTTTTCCTTCTGACATGTACGGGTATACACAAATTTACTTTGCACACGTAACACAATCTCACATGACATAACACATCCTGCCAATGATTCTCATTCTTGGTTAAATATGTGTGTTTCTGTATACTTACAGTATAATAGGATAGCAAACCGGTGCCCTCGTCTAACACAAACCACCGGTATTGCCATCCTTTCATAACATTCGTCCACTTGCTCAGTGGTCCTTCCATCATGATCGCGGCCACTTGTGCTGACGTCACCATTTAATGCGCTCGAAAGTCTCTGACCAATGAACAAGTTTAGTACGAAAACTTTATGCGCCAATCAAAACCGCGGTATATTTGAAAGTCAATGTGTTTCCGTGTCTTTTGCGATTGTATGGATTGTATGATTGTATCAATGTATGGGTTTTCATGTGTGTGCAATAATAATGTTTATTTTAACCAAATTAAGGTAACGAAGTTTACTACTAAACATGTCTACAGAAAGGAGACGCCGACTACCACCCAGCGGACCTTACAGAGCCACTAAATTGGTAAGGAATCATATTTATACAGACCAGTGGCGATTGCTAACTCTGCGCTACTGCGTTAGGTACTGATTTTTACTGTATCATTGTACTTTGTACTACTACTTGTACTGTATCATGTATGTTGTAAAATGAGTATAGTACTGTATTTTAGATTTTACATGGTACTCTGTTAAGAGCTAAAAAAGAACGTACGTCATGTACACGTGAAATACAAGTCGAGTATCATCATGAGTATGCAGTGATGTTCACATTCCATTCGTCTTCTTAATCTTAGTTAGACTCTTACTCTTAGTCTTACTCTTAGTGACTACTCTAACTTAGTAAAATACTACTCTGACTTACTCTGACTTACTAGAGCAGTAGACTACGTAGACTACTCTGACTACTCTGACTTAGTAGACTACTCTGACTTACTCTAAGTTAGTCAAGATTAGTCTTAGATGTCCTAAAACTCCTATCCCCCAAACACAGTTGAACATTGTTGATACTAGTTCACTTCTACTTTCTAGCATATTCAGTTTAGGGCAACCGATTTCAAAAGATAGGCTGAAGCACAAAAATTTGATATATTGTTCTAGATTAAAGATGATTATTGTAAACGATCGCTTATTGAGATTTTGTGATTAAATTTACAATTTTAAGATAAAATTTTGCATTGTCATTACACGTTGTCTCACATTCACAGTGGAACGATGTGGTTCGTAGTTTTCGAGCCTCGATGCCGCTGAAGAAGCACAGGAGAAGCATGCGTTACTATGACAACTGTTTCACACCGAGTGATGCTGTGGAGTGGCTCCATGGTCATCTTCAGGAGAATCCCATATTTGGTCGTGACGTAACAAGGTTAGATAGCTAACAGCAGGCGTCTGCCCAATCTTCATCACGTCATCGTGCTCATTGCCATGATAATTAAATTTGCTTGTCATGCGTTATAAGTGAGAAGTGTAAATCATTCTTATTACGATTTTTAGGCCAGAACACGAGTAGCATTAATCGATGGAGAATAAGTTCCATAACTTTTACTATTTAGATGGAAAGTTTTATTAGATTGTTAAAAAGTACAAACTTCTGGTGACAAGTGACTTTTTTCCCCGATAGAAGATGGCAAAGCATGTATAATGTCATCTAATATCTGCATGTAATTTCTCTAAGAGAAAGAAAATATGGAGTATGCTACACAGCAGTTTGACCAATATATATGTAACCATGTAGTTCTTATCAACCCCATATTCTTCTGTTTTCTAGACAACAGATAACCCAGCTATTAGAGAAGTTTTATAAATGCGGTGTGTTTGAAGATGTCAGAGGTGCCAAACACAATAAGGACTTCAGCGACAGTGGCCATGTTTTTAGGTATAACGAGTATTTCTCCAACAAAAGCTCAGCTGCATACGTTCAGAAAATCTTTATGTATGGGGCAATTTATGACCAGCTATTGTTATTCAAAGCAAGCTAACAAAGGGCATGTCCAACCTACAGTTGTCAGTGTATCAGCCACTGGTTGTTCAATTTGACTGCTGTGGATTTCCCCAACCCGTTTACTTATATTTACTCTGTAAAATGTTAAATTCTGCCAGTAGAGCTTTTTGAACGGGCAGTGGAAGGAATAAGCTTTAACAGCTCCACTTTTAAATCTGCAGACCACATTCCTTTCATTCCCCGCATAGTAGTGTTAATCTGGGTTTGGTCCTGCAACATGTACATGTATGCTTTCAACTATAAACTGTATAAGCCCCTCACTCTCCAGTGGGCGTGGTCCTGAGCCTAACTGGGAGTGCCTGGATGGGAGCCTCTAAATTCCAAACGTTTCTTTTAAATGTATTGTGGGGATGTCTGTGACAAATCCAAGCCTTAAACCTTTTCATGCATCACTATTAGGTTTGTCGACAACCTGTCACCTGTGAAGTTGTCCCGCACTCCTCTGAAGGTGCGGACGAACAACGTGTCCCATTTGGCACCAAATCATCTGGACTTCGGAAAGTCGAAACCGCACGTCCCGAAAAGCGACCTGCAGGAATGCCACCTGGTGGCAAAACCGTTGACACCTGCTGAAGTTGAGGACGTGTGGAAGGGAGTGACGCTGTCGAGGTAGGATGGAGTGGGTCTGGGGGTACTGTTCAATGTAGACCAATGATGTTGTATGAGGTTGGTCAAACTAGACCAGTTTATGTTCTTTACATGTGCATGCCACACATTGTTGACTTTGCAGCAATTTCTGACCAACCATAATTTTAAAAACACCCCTTTGGCAAAACCTGTTGGCTAAAGGTACCTGTCAATCACTCTAGGCAGATATACGTTAATAGATAAGAACAGTTGAGTGCTCTGATACATGGATTCCGCAATATATGTTTAGCTGTGTGCTATTCGATGCAGGCTGGAAGCGATTCTGGGAGTCAGGTCATCAGATGAGCTCTTGGACAGCGGTCTCGTTAATGTCAATCACATCGTCCACAACATGACGAAGGTCAACAAGCAGGGAATAGTGACAGACCTCGCAGTGGAAGGTAGGTGTGAGTGCGTCATCTCATGTAGCAAGCATAATTCCAGTGTTCATCTGGCTCCTGGAAAAGTTCTGGAATTTTAAATTGACATTTTCCAGGTCTGGAACGACCAGGAAATGGCTTATCGTTCCAGGAAGTCTTGGAAATTGAGCAAATTTCTATTGTGTCCACACTTTGTTAATAATAATAACGTTTTTAAAATACTGGAGCCATAGTTCTGCTTACTATCTGAGAGGCAGTAAAACTTGCTTGAGACAAAAGTTTGTTCATTAATTGTTTGCAGGTACGTGACGTGTGTCACGCGCCGGTATGTGACGTGTGTCACGCGCAGGTACGTGACGCGTGTCAAGCGCAGGTACGTGACGTCACTGACGTGTGTCACGCGCCGGTATGTGACGTATGTCACACGCAGGTATGTGACGTATATCACACGCAGGTATGTGACGTATGCCACACGCAGGTATGTGTCGTATGCCACACGCAGGTACGTGACGTATGTCACATGCAGGTACGTGACGCGTGTTGGATGCATGTACATGACGCGCATTACGTGCAGGAATGTGATATCTGTCACACTTAGGTACATTGTACGAGTCCTGTGCGCAGTGTACATGGCACATGCTTGCTGGTACGGTGAGCCAGTGGACGATGCAAGTGCATGTTGCATGTATGATATCAACTACGCTCTGTCCTTCAGGTGGTGTATTCGATCGAAGACCCGACCGCGCTCACGTACTGTGAGCAGGTGAGCAAGGAGGAGTATGAGAACCAGAAGAGCGCACTCTCACAGAGTGCCATGTCAGGTCTGCTGGACAGTATCATCAGCAACAAGCGCATGAGTGCGAAGGAGAAGAGAAAGAAACTGAAACAGGTGATCGCGTGTGCTGGTGGTTGTTGGTGACATGTATTGAGGTTTCACCAACAACCACGCAGCCAAACACGTCACGGCAAAGCAAAGCACCCACCATACAGTGTCCCAAAACAACACCAGCAACACGTCACCAGCAAACACCAACAATACATGTCAGCCAACAAGCCACCAACACCAGAATCACCAACAAACACCAATACATGTCACCAACACCCACCAGCACACGTCACCAACAAACACCAATACATGTCACCAACAACCACCAGCACGTCACCAACGAACCTCAATATATGTCACCAACAACCACCAGCACACGCGATCACCTGTTTCAGTTTCTTTCTCTTCTCCTTCGCACTCATGCGCTTGTTGCTGATGATACTGTCCAGCAGACCTGACATGGCACTCTGTGAGACTGCGCTCTTCTGGTTCTCATACTCCTCCTTGCTCACCTGCTCACAGTACGTGAGCGCGGTCGGGTCGTCGATCGAATACACCACCTGAAGGACAGAGCGTAGTTGATATCATACATGCAACATGCACTTGCATCGTCCACTGGCTCACTGTACCAGCAAGCATGTGCCATGTACACTGCGCACATGACTCGTACAATGTACCTAAGTGTGACAGATATCACATTCCTGCACGTAATGCGCGTCATGTACATGCATCC
>NW_014577204.1:76821-108214 GCF_000485595.1 Priapulus caudatus | reverse complement strand
GCAGGCTCGCGCGCGACTCGGCCGCCGCGCCGGTGGCGCCCTCGCGGCGCGCAGCCGTGGCGACCTCTACGGGTCAGCGGCGACGTCGCACTGTTCGCTGAACGTGATCGAGGAGCAGCATGGCGGCCAGCCCGCCACCAGGGGGCAGGACTCCCCACGCGACGCGGCACCATTTCGCCGGCGCGACGCGTTACGCGCGACCGGTGGCGTGCCGAGAGCCGCGGCGATGACTACGTATACCACCGCCGCACGCTCCCCGGGGAGAGGTAACGCACAGGAGGGGCGGGGTGCGGTGGGTCGAGCGTCAACCGAGAAGGAGGGAAGGAGCCCACGGGAGGGTGGTGCACGGGGTGCGGCGGGGCAAGCGTCGTGTGAGGAGGGGAGGAGGGGTGGTGGAGGAGCAGACGGCGTTAGTGGGAAAGCTCCCGGCCTGTGCATCGCGGGACTGAGTCCGATCGCGCGCGACGGCAGCATGCTCATCGGCGCGACCACCTCCCTCCGCCGCCCCGTCGTCGTCAGCTCAGACTTCTCTCGCTCCATCCTCTCCGCGCTAGCCACCGCGTGCGACGATGCTCCGCGTCCCGCAGCCCTCCCCGCCGCGCCGTCGTCCGCTGATGGAGAGAACGGGGGGACACGCCACCCCCGCGCAAGAACAGGAAGGCTGCACGACGTAGCTAGTGCTAACCCCGGCACGCCATCGTCTGCTGATGGCGGAGGGACACGCCGCCCCCGCGCAAGCACAGGGAGACTGCATGATGTAGCTAGTGCTGTCCCGGCGGCGGCGTGGCAGCAGCAGCAGCAGCGGCGGCCCGCCTCACAGCGCAAGTCCTGCTCGCTGCCAATCAACTCATCATTCATGAACCCGACGTACGCCGACGAACAATACGTAGACTGCGACTGCGTGCGTCTCGGCGTCGCCATGCCAGACTGCAGCACGTGCGCCGACGACGACAACGAGGCGCCACCTGGCGTCAACTCGAGCGCGTCTTCCTACCAGACAGCGCCCCCTGGTGTCAACTCGAGCGCGTCGTCGTACCAGACGGCGCGCAGCCATGTGACGGCGGGTTCGTCCAATAGTGTCGCGAGCGCGAGGTCGTTGCAGCGCAAACGCGAGGTCAGGCCGCTGCCCCAGCGCCACCTAGGGGAGTGCACACCACAGCACCACGTAGAGGAACCGCACTACGTCAATGCGGAGGTCGTGCAGGCGTTCCTCGCTGGCCAGGAGTTTGGACGCGTCCGGGCGTCGACAGCCTCCGGCGGGCAGCTGCGGCGGCACCAGGGGGCGCCGCGTCCCGCGTCTGTGCACGGCAGCCCGCAGGACACCATCTACATAGGCGGCATGGACGACCCGTACGCGAGCTCATTAACCCTCGACGCGACCGTGAGTCACCGCGCGGGGCGCCCCCTACTCGAAACACCTCGGCAGCCCCCGGTTCCTCCACGCCGCGGACCGACAGCGAATCAGCAGCGGTCACCGAGCGGGGACGGCATGCTGCGCAGACGGAGCGCGGATCGACGGCAGCAGAGCATCCCGGATTCGGCGCGGAAATCTCGCCGCCAGTCGATGCAGCACGCCTACTCAGCATACAGCGTCGACGACGCGGCGACGACCTTGACCCTCGGCCGACCCGCGTCGGAGGTGGACGTGAGGACTGCGTCGCGGCCGGGGACGCAGTGTGGGAGCAGGGAGTCGAGCGCCTTCACTCCGTTCGGCACGAGGGGAGTGCTGTGCGCTCTCAAGCGCATGGATAGCCAGCCCGGTACGTGTCCCTCCCTACCGATGCACTAAGAGGCCCCTGCGTAGCATGCGTGCGTTGCGTTTGTATATTAGTACGTACGTACGATTTACGCCCGTCCGTTTAATTTCCAACTCATGTCAAGTGTTGGCATTGTGTTTACACAGGTAAGATCGATCAGTGTGTGCATGTGTGCGTGAGTGTGTGCATGCGTGGTTGTGTGATAGATTTCGTTGTTGTTTGCTTGTTGTTGTGGTTTGTATTGTTATTATTGTTTGATTTGCTCGATGATGTTTGATTGCTTTCCAGTTCTGCACACAGTTGACGGGCAGAATTGTGCCAAGGATGCCTTGCAAATATGTTGCTTGCTGCTGTCGCCTGCCGCGAGAAAACGCTTGCAACTGCTGCTGCGAATGATGGCGAAAATGTGCAAGAACGAGGAACTGGACAGTCTGGATGAATTCACCTGCGTCCGCTCACTGGTAACCAACTCTGCTTAATTCGCATGCGTGCGTGTATGCAGACGCCTGTACATATATCTATATATATATATGTGTGTGTGTGTACATATACATATGGGCCGACGTGTGTCTCTGCATACGTGTGCAGCCTGTGAATTTTACACGTGTGTATATTCTGTCTGGAGGCTGTGTATGTGTATATAACTGTCACTCTTTGGACACACCAATAGTATCCTTCATAGACCACTAGTGCCCATTCTATAGAGTCGGGTTTACTGTATGACTGCCACTCAAAAGAAATGCCAAAACCCTACTCTATAGACATCCCTCTGTTCTTTAGAGTTGGGTTTTTTAGTATAACTGCCATTCAGTGCCAAAACCCTACTTTATAGACAGGTGTTCATTCCACGGAAGTGACTGCGAGCACCGATTCGAACGTACGTGCGTCTACGTGTGCCATACCGCAGCTGATGCTCAGGGGCCCGTTGTCAGAAACAAAATTAGGCTTCACATTAGTCTTACCATTAACTTCGACTCGTAAACCGTTGACAGAATCATCGTAAACTTATGAGAACGAAAAATCCTTGGAAATTTCCTCCAGGTTATAGAGACGTTTACGAGCAGCATACTGAGACCGGAGTACGAGGACGACCAAGACATGCTGCTCAACCTGCGACTTGTCACCTTCCTCGTAGAGAACCACGCCGACATCATGGCCGTGCCGGAAACCCTCAAGAAACAGATCAATACGAGACTCGCGCAGGCCCGGACAAGTCGCACTCAGGTACGTGACGCGTGTCACGCGCAGGTACGTGACGTGTGTCACGCGCCGGTATGTGACGTGTGTCACGCGCAGGTACGTGACGTGTCTGTCCGCGTGGTGGGGTATGTGAGCCATGTGTCACGCGCAGTACGTGACGCCAGTGTCGCATGCGCAGGTAGTGACGTGTCACGCAGCGGTATCTGTGACGCTGTGTCCACGCGCAGCCGTACGGACGCCGTGTACACGGCGGCCGTACGTGACGTGTCACGCGCCGGTACGTTGACGGCGTGTCACGTGCATCGGTACTGCACCGTGTCACGCGCAGGTACCTCGTGACGCGTGTCGATGCGCAGGTACGTGGACGTGTCACGCGCGCGGTATGGAGTTGTGTCACGCGCAGGCTACGTGACGCTGCTTGCTCAGCCGCTTGTATGTGACGCGCTGGGTCACGCCGCCGCGTATGTGACGTGTGTCCGCGCATGCAGTTAGCGTGACGTGTGCTCACGCGGCAGGTACGTGACGCGTGTCACGCGCCGCGTATGTACGTGTGTCACGCGCCGGTAGTGCTGACGTGTGTCGACGCCAGGTACGATGACGCGTGTCATGCGTCAGGTACGTTGACTGGTGCTCACGCGCCGGTATGGACGTGTGTTCACGCGCAGTACGTGACGTGTGTCACGCGCAGCGTACGTGAACGCGTGTACGTGCAGGTACGTGACGGAGTGTCATGCGCCGGTCCTGTTGACTGTGTGTTCACGCGCAGCGTATCGTGCACGCGTGTCACGCGCAGGTACGTTGACGTCACTGACGTGTGTCACGCGCCGGTATGTGACGTACTGTCACACGCAGGTATTGTGAACGTATATCACACGGCAGGTAGGGACGTATGCCACCGCAGGTATGTGTCGTATGCCACACGCAGGTACGTGACGATATGTCCACATGCAGGTTACGTGAGCGTGTTGGATGCATGTACATGACGCGCATTACGTGCCAGGCAATGTGATATCTGTCCACTTAGGTACATTGTACGAGTCATGTGCGCAGGTGTACATGGCACATGCTTGCTGCCTACGGTGAGCCAGGTGGACGATGCAAGTGCATGTGCATTGGTCATCGATATCAACTACGCTCTGTCCTTCAGGCCCTGGGTCGTATTCGATCGACGACACTCCGCCGACGCGCTCAGTTATGTGAGCAGTCTGTTGCGCAAGGCAGGATATGGAACCAGAAAAGGAGGCGCACTCTCACAGCAGTTGCATGCTCACGAGTCTGCTGGACAGTATTATCAGGCAACAAGCGCGCGTGAGTGCGAAGGAGAAAGAGAAAGAACTTAAGGACTACGCGTGTCGGTGTGGCTGGTGGTTGGTGAAATACTATTGAGTTCGTTGGATGACGTGTGCTGTGGTTGTTCGGGACCATGTATTTGGTGTTTGTTGGTGACGACAACGTTGGCTGGTGGTTGTTGGTGAATGTTTTGGGTTTCGTTGGTGAGTCGTATGGTGACGCTCTGTTCGGTGACATGTATTGGTGTTTGTTGGTGACGTGTGCTGGTGGTTGTTGGTGACATGTATTGGTGTTTGTTGGTGACGTGTGCTGGTGGTTGTTGGTGACATGTATTGGTGTTTGTTGGTGCGTGTGCTCGCTGGTTGGTTGTTGGTGACGTGTGCTAGTGGTTGTTCCGGTGAATGTATTGGGTTTGTTCGGATGACATGATTGGTGTTTGTTGCGGTGACGTGTGCTGGTGGGCGTTGGTGACATGTATTGGTGTTTGTTGGTGACGTGTGCTGGCGATTGTTGTTGACATGTATTGGTGTTTGTTGCTGACAAGTTGCTCTGTGTGTTGTTCCGGTGACATGTATTGGTGTTTTTGGATTGCGTGTGCTGGTGCGGCCTTGGCTGCCACATGTATTGGTGCTTTGTTATGCGGGGGGTGACGTGTGCTTGAGTGGTTGTTGGTGAATGTATTTGTGTGTTTGTTGCGTTGAGTGTGCTGGGTGGCTTGTTGTGACATGTATTGCGTGTTTGTTGGTGAGTGTGCTGGGTGGGCGTTGGTGACATGTATTGGTGTTTGTTGGTGACGTGTGCTGGTGATTGTTGTTGACATGTATTGGTGTTTGTTGCTGACGTGCTGGTTTTTTCTTTGTTGCAGTTTAAGTTGGCATATCCAGACATCTACCGGAAGAGGTTCCCAACGGCTGCCGAAGAGGCTGAATTCTTTCCTCCAGAATCAAGATCCCGCATCCCGAAGCCATTGATGAAGCTGAGAAGCATGAGGTTGTAGGTGAAGCCGAGGAACATGACTCTGTGTGTAAGGATAAGAAGCATGAGACTATAGGTAATTGAAGAAGCCAGTAAGGATGCTACATGTGGAAAATAACCCTAAATGATGTATGAAATCGTGTGCTAATCTGCTATAGATCATACTGAAACTTCAAATGAAAGCTTAACGTGAAGCTCTCGATGATGATGATGGCATGGATGCTTCAGACTGTGAATGAAACAGAATGAGAATGCCATCAGTGAGGGCGCAGGGTGTGGGTGCTCTCTGTGTCTGTCATCTCAATTTATCACATTAGTCAGGGATGAGATTCTTCCGCGGATCCGCGGAAATCCGCGGATTTGACAGTCCCAGGGGTCGATTTTGTGAAACGTCTATTTTCGTTGAGAATATTGGGAAGGGGTAACAATGTAACAATTTAAATTATATACCCTCAACAGCACCTGACTGTAGACTGTAGAGTGTAGACAGTAGGCTGACAGCAAAGTATACAGTGTATCTGTTTTTGCGTACCAGAAAAGGAGATCCTCGTTCACAGGCTGCAGTAGAGGGGCAAACATTTGAGGTAGCTGATCACGTAACGACGATGCCTGGCCTGGGGGCCGGGTTTACATGTTGCTGCGTGCATGTTCTGTGCATGACTATGCACTGATTGTTCCATTCGCATTGTGTTTTTTTCATTCAAATCTGGTCGCAGCAAGGCAGCTTATGTCTGAGTAAAACAATGCAAGCGACGGGTGGAAACATAAAAATATCATTATGTCTAGACATTTAATAACAAAACTTGCCCTATTTTCAGCCCCCCCCCCCAATTTGCTATTATAGTTCGTTTGTTCCTTTTGACAACTTGAAAAGGTGATTCAAGAGTCTCCTATAATTTGTTCAGAATAGCTTAGAATGCACCAAATTGCACCATTCTTTAAAAAAAATGACCTACGGTCCTCGCATTGCTCGCTCCTCTGTTTGCTAATTAAAATGTCAGCTGAAAATTAAATTATCTAATCTCATCCCTGATTAGTTCTTCGCAAAGACGGTATTCAGATTTTGTACCTGCACGTTTTATTATTTTATTGAATACTCGATTAACGGTTAATCGACTTCCGATTGTTGGTTGCTGATTATTCTTCTTATGCTCATTTTTAATCTGCTTCCACTGAATACAGGAATAGTGAGTACAGTTGTGTCTGTAATTGTACCTATTGTATAATAATGCTATCTATAATTGTACCATCAGTGGTTATGAATCTAAACAGTTTAATCTCTTTCAGACGTGATGCAATAACCTAGCTGTGTTGAATGAGAACAATAGCAATGTTCGCTTGTTCATCATGGTGTTGATAATCTCTGAATGAGTGGAGTGGGTCATGATGACATATCAGCTTGTGAGATTTGTTAAAGATGTATGTTCATAAACACAGTCAATTTGTAATGCTGCTGAATAAATGATGAATCGTATTGTGGTGTTTAGTTGCTGCAAACAGCTATTGATCAAGTGTAGTGTTATTGAGATAATGGAGCCCGTAGTTGGGCATACTGTTACATTCTCAAGGCCGTTACATAGACTAATATGCTATGAATGGCAGTTTGAAATCTGATTTGTGATGCCACAGAATAATTAGCAGAAATTATGCAATCATATAACGTAGAATTGAAATAGTTTGTGTAAATAATAATAATAAATCGGATAAAATTGTTTGTATTTTGGTTCTCAAGCATAATGTTCACATTGCTAGATGCATTGCTTCATGATAGATAAATACTGTGTTGTAACGTTTGTACGAATAACATTCATGTGCATGTACCTGGATTTAATTCGTCAAGGAAACATCACATTGCTTGCGTCGACAGTATATACCGTGTGTAAATTTTAGACGTTCAATCACTGTTTGATTGTTGGTTGATAATTTTTATGGCAGTCATTTTCATGTCTATCAGCACATGTGCACGTTTGGCAGTGTCGTTAGTTCTCAATGAACAGTTACTCGGGCGTCATCTTGTCCTTGATTCTACGACTCAGAATTAGATAGGCGAGTTATGTCGTTTCATGCGTGCTGGAGCAGCAGCAGAATCGCCGAGTCCAAATTTTTTAACCGATTGCTTGAATAGCTGGTATCACGTTTAGTTGTCAACACGCATTGTATTATGTGGCACTTGAGCCGACTGAAACCTAAATGAAATTATATACCTCATGATCATGCTCGACTGAAATTCACATTGTGTGCGTTTGTTCTCAATTCATATACCAAACCTCTCTTCCCTTTTACTTTTCCCTTCCTCGCCCACCTCTTTTAGCTCTCCTTCACCGCAATATACTCAGCAGCATACCGCATATTTCTTATGCAGATGACGTTGAGCATTTTGTGTTGTATTTACCATAGAATCTTATCACACGCAAAGAAGAGGTTATTGTTAGTTGAAAAGACGAGTGCAATCATGGCCCTACATCTGTGAAGTTAGACAAACAGTCTCATTATTGACTGATCACTGACGTTTGCATTTAAAACGCTGTGCTGCCGAAAAACCTAATAATAATAATAAAACCAATCAGCTCCATATACAATGTAAGAGATTTATGTTTAAGATTGAATACAAAAGCAAGTCACGTATTCGTTTTACACATAAATACACAATGTGTCTCATTTAATAATAATTGTCAGTACTGCCATCATTATATCATTAACGACCATTGCATATATAGAGTCTGAGATAAATTCATAATAAAATAGATATTTTTAAAAGATACAAATTCCAAAATAGACTGCATGCGCTTACAAATGTTGCATAGGCTACGGTTGGCAGTATCAGATCTATAAAACTAATCACTAGTGTCCACTCGTAGTGCGAGTTCTGAAGTATTTAAGTCGTTTAAATCACCTAACAGCCTACTGATACAGCTATACAGATATCTGTTATCTGGTTCACAGCGACAGCATTTCTATGTTCTATCTCAAATGCAGTAAAACCTTCGTATCCAGGTGGTCATATTTCTTTGCACAAGATGATTCATTTCCCAACAAATTCATTGTAAACAGTCTAGGTGGCACTTGTGAGCAATGTTTAAACAATTGGTTGTTTGAACAATACTTGCTAGATATGTAGATTACCTAGACATGAGCAAACATGCCCTCTATACGCATATTATCAAGAGCTAATAATACCTATCCTAGGTATTATTACCTGCTATACCTGTACCTATACCTAGGTATTATTAGCTCTTGATATTATGCATTCACTATACTGTATATGCCATATTTTTTGCTTACAGACATTTTCGCGAATTCAGCGTCGACAGCCAATTTCGCGAGTGGTTAATTTCGCGGTCGGTGAATTATGAATTATTCGGTATGAATTATTCGCGTGTTGTTATTTTCGTGGTCGGGGATGCGTTCGCGAAATTAGCGAAAATTAAACCACCGCGAAATATACAGCGTATACAGTATAACTGTATTATATAGTTGGCACTATATATTTAACAACACCCTATATATTCTAACTACCAGGTGTGTGGAAAGGGGGCACGTTTATAATAAACATTACAGCACATAGCCATTACATTGGGTGGGTGGCAAAGTTTTGTACTTTATGCAATTCTCAAATAACTTAAATTTCTGCAGAAACCCTCTAAGAACTCCTCAAGTCTAGTCATCTACGAACCAGAAACTACTCGTCTCCATATCTCTCATTTCACAGGAACCCTCCCCCTATACACACTATCTCTGATCCACTATATATCGTTTCTCCTGCTGGCCTGCAATATAAAATTTCCAGCATGCAATGCACAAAATCACAGTTATATCAACATCTATCACAGTCAATGATTGTAATCACTTATATAATTCTTGGCACCATAATTATCGCAAGGCACAAACATCGCAGTACGTATAACACGACGCATATGATATTATCCCTAAATCCCTCACAAATTATAAAAGAATGACTCACAATTTCAGCACCTAGTCAAATGTGTACTAATGTCACACATAGCATTCGAAATTAGAGGCAATATGTGGCATATATTTCATTTAATTAAAACCAAGCTTACTGCACTACATTGCATGGCATCAGTGATCACACGTAGTATACATGCTCTTTCTTCCTCCCTTCTCTCTCTCTCGCTCACCCCCCCCCTCCCATGTCTCTCTCCCTTCGTTCTCTTTTATTTTTCTCACATACACAGAGACACTCACGTCGTTTCCCCAATCTGGGCTCGACTGCTTAATTAGAGCTAGGTTTAATCAGGACAATTTATTTTGGGAGAAAATTACCACATTTGTTAATTTTGAACACTGCCTTTTTGTGATAGTGCTGAATAGTGAGTAACATGATTTTGATAAGAAATTGTAGTTATTGTCAAAAATACACAGCCCAGTTGTGTAAATAATATAAATATCTGCATTCAAATTGTGAAGTTTCACCTCCATTTGGATTGTGAATGGGTCCGATATATCAATATAAATCTGGCCTGCATAAAACCCTGTGGAGAAACTGTACTTTATCTCTTGTCCATTATTTACCACTTCACTGTTTACGGCTTTCACTATCTATCACCAATTTTGGAAAAGTAAGCAAAATACTATATAACAATATACAAATCTACACACAGGGTTAAACTACCCTACAATAGAAGCTCTGTATTTCATCTTTTTGGTGTTTGATCCCGTTGTTTGTTCGTCTTGTATCATCTTCCCTTTGCCCGTGGTTTTTCACTTGCGTCGTGCGAGCAGCAGCCACTAGTGATGTGTGCAATCACAGTTCCTACTATGAATTCGCAAACACAGTGACACACTGTTACCCACAACGCATGGCATCACATTAGTGAGGGAGGATACACCCTCCTGCCCTGCCTGCACGTCCAGTCTGCCACGGCTATGGGTGCCATTACAAATAGTGTTGCTAGACACGGTGACGATCAAATCTCTAAGTGTGAAACACAAAAGATTCGTCCTTGCTCCTTTGTCGACAAGTGTTGTCATCGTGGCCACGCAACGTTTGGCCTAAATTCCTGATTCTATTACACAGTCTCTGGCACAAACTTTTGCGTGGTTCATCATTGGTAACTACAAGTGAACCATCTTGTAGGTACCCAGGTACCTCTGTCATTCTTGTTTCCTCCATAGGTACGGCACGCACCTGAGCTGACATGCCCGTGCCATACACAGCTGTGTATGGCACTACAGCCATTCCTGCTCCCTGGCTAGATGTGGGAGATGACACTATACTAGATTCCTGCATACGTGTATCACATGTCAGCGCCAAGGGGGTTGAGCCCTGTATGGATGTATCACACGTGAGAGCCAACGGGCGGGTGTCCTGCGTAGGCACGGGACACGACACCGGCACTATTCCTGTATGTACAGTCAGATCTGAGGTGGAGCGTGGCATGCGCTGTTTAGAGAAGGTGTTGCCGATGCGGCGAAGGTCGTACTCCATGAAGCCGGTAGTGCGCAGTGGAATGTTAGAGAGCATGCGGTAGACGCTTCGTAGCTGAGGTTTCTTCACATCTGGCATCGTGAAGACCACGAGTACCTTCTTCCTCATGCCATCTGCACGTGAGCGATCACAGAGACTTCTAATGAGTAACCAAAAATACTAACTACCCAGGAAGAAGAAACGTGAAAACCAAATAATGAAAACATCATAGATTTATTTAACTGCAAAACCTTCTTCGTCATGCCACCTGTACATGAGCAATCACAGAAACTCTATGGTAATAAGTAACCAAAATAAATAACTACCCAGGAAGAAACGAAAAAAAAAAATCCTAGATTTATTTAACTGTAAAACAATAACACCAAGGTTATTAATAGTAGTATATTAACTATATTTACTACTATTAATAACCTTGGTGTTATTAAACATCAGTGTGCACTCGATCAACATACATATATTCGCATACCTGATAGCAGAGAAGATAAAGTGCAAACCACTTACCTTCAACAGATAACGAGTATGCAAATCCAGTAAACTCTCTATGATAGCGGCTGTTCATCAGGGAATGCGACATGATTACGGCTATGGAATTGCACCTGAAATAAAAATCAAACATCCACACTATATACCCGAAGAAAGATACTTAGATTAAGATACTTCTGTGTGTCAGCAGATACACTAAAAGCAAATATCGCTGCACCTTAGTCACACGTATATAGTTGACTCTAATAATATCTAAAGAAAAATTTTGCACAAGCACCTACTCAAAATATACGCATTGCCTACGATTTTACAACATATGCTATGTCTAATTACTGGTGTGCACCTGTTTTCGACAGCATTGCACATTTCCATCAGTTCAATGCCATCTGCAAGACCATCGCGATGATGCAGGTAAACACTGTAGTTAAAAACCCTCTCCAAGCAGTCAGAGAGGCACTCTGCTACTTCGTTGTCGTCTGGGTGGCAAATGATTCCAACATCATACACTTCCATCAATTCCTCCTCCACATCTCCTTCAACATATGAGCCTGAAGCACATGAATCAGTTATGGATTATATGTATATATATATATAATATATATATATGCATGTATTAATTATTTAATTAGTTAACTCATTTATTCATATTAACATCCTAAACAAGAGCCGCAGAGCGTCTGGGCTCATCTGAGGTCTGTTGCTACGGTTATAAACGTAACATTTAAGTTGTGCGTAGTGACACCTTTGTTAGGCGCAGATATGCAGAGGATACGGCAGGGGGTTGGCGGACACGATCATTTCAAGCAACCGTTCTGCATCTCTGCATGTAAGCTCCGCAAACTCCATTGGTTGACGTACAAATCGCGTGCCTGAACTAATGGGTTATTATGGTGGCAAGTGTGTGAGACCCGGTCTAACCGCTATTAGAATACAAGAAAAACGAGAAGAACCAGGTAGAGGCCAGTGATTAGTGACCAATAAGGCTCCAAGAACTACACATTTGCGGTGCTATATTGGTGCCAAAGATTTGATGAAAAAATTAAGTCTGGGAGAATCCAAGCCTCACTCCTGGTAATTATTTAAGTGCTAGTGACTATTCCAACTATTCATAATGTACACTACAGAATCTCATATATAACTCATCTCATTATCTCTCTAAGTAAGGCGATTTTTCAAGTAAGAGTTATGTGTGGAATTTCACTGTTAAATGGGAGCGTCTCCACAACCCACAGGTACTTCGCAACCGCAGTTGAGAAACAAATCAATGTTTAACCGCCTACAGGCTGCAATAGAGAGCTGCCACTGTACCTAATTAACGCAGGCAAAAACTACACATACTATCACCAACCACATTCACTGGCAGTGGCATATTAACACACTGACAGTACAGAATGCCATAGAAATTATACGATTTAAGGAGCATAAACCTTCTTCAAGCAATTTAGGCTTTGTGAAATTCACTGTGATCAGTTGTAGCCTCAATATCTCCAGGCATGTATGATTCTACTAGCAAACACGCAGCAGTCAAAATTTCTTTCTATAACAGCAGTTAACAGTTAACAATCACCACATGTTTAAAGTCACACTCCTCTTTTGAGGGTCAAAAGGTTATCAAGAAACTGTACTCTCGGCAACGCGGCAAGTGAACAGGCACATTTTCATGGTGCCTTTCATAAAGCCATAACAAAATGGTAGGTCAACCGCTGAAACCGAAAAAAGTTTTTCAATTTGCTCCGTCAGGCATGTCCTCAGAAAATGTCTAAAATCTGCCCGTGCCCATTGACGCTTTGGAACACTGTGACCTCACATTTCGACACAGTGATGGCCTGTCCTAGCATGAGCTATACACCGACTATCAGCAGTCCTTAGGTCAGAGCGCGTTTAGATTTGTGCCGCAATTCCTGCACTTTTCCTCCCTATACTCTAAGTTAAGCGAGTGAATGTTCCCTCCTTAATTTTACACGCTCTTGACCTTTGACCTTTGACCCCCAGCTTGCGATATCCCACTGCGTTTTCGGATTACCCCCTCGACGTCCTCCAAATATGGCGTGACGCGTACGTCCGAGGCGTTAAGATTTGTGCGCAACTGTTGACGGACGCACTCGACGGACGCACGCCGGACGATCGAATGCGATCTAACATAGCTGCGCAATCTTGACTATGTTTCAATGAGGCTAAAAACTAGGCCATAATAAGGATGACCACGTCTATGATTTTGTTTAATTGCGTTCGGCCAACGCACAATATAGCACCTCCACACTACATACCGTGCAGTTTTCCTTGTAGAAAAACAGTAAATAGACAATATATTGTGTACCTACCACCTGCCCACTACCACATGGCTGGGTGAACCCAATATAAGGGATGCAGGGAACAATTTCCGAAGCCAAAAATTTAGCAAGCAAATGTGCGATACAGAAATACACTTTTGGGCATAGCCAATTGGATAAATTTTGTATAGCTGCATTTTCAGAACAAGTGCACAGTGCAAATTTACACCGCAGCTGCCATGCTTGGCGGGTGTTGATCGTGTCGGCCTGTGACAGGCAGGCAGCTAGTTTAAAGCCTAGGACAGCACAGCGAGTTCTGGTAACGCGCTGGCCCCGGCACGTAAACAGCGTGCGACGCTTGAATCACGCGCGCGCGAGAGCTCCGGCCAATTGGTCCTGAGTGATAAATAAATATTCGGGCGGGCGGAAGTAGAAAAAAGCAAAGCTGACCCTCCGCACATGTTTGGCAAGTAAATATATTGTTCTAAAACTTTAATCAAATGTTGGTTCCTTACGCTTAATATAACCAAACATTGATGAAATAATACAGTTCTAGCGATTGTGAAATGTGAAGGGCAAGCTATCCGACTCCTCGACCAGACATCACATGCCTCGACTACTTAATATTATCAAAGGTCCCCGAAGAAGCAAGCCGCAGCGAGAGCGTGAGCGCGCAGCGCAGCGCGTGGCTGTATATACGTGCCTTGGGGCGGATATTGATTTTGGATGTACGGGGAGGGGGGGGGGGGGAGTGCAAGGATTGTGTTTAATAAGTCAGCGTTGCCCCTTGGCATGTAACAAGCTGCAATAAAATCGGCGTAAATCGTGGCAATATTTTCATTGCGGGGCAAGCATGCCCGAGATAAGATAAAAGTAAATTGTAACAATGTAGTTTCCGTGTTACATCCTCGCATCCGAAGCTGCATCGCACAACTGCGGATTCATAAAAAAATATGCGTAGCAAATGGCTGAAAATACATCGCGAATTGCGATGCGATACCGGGAAAATTATTCCCTGGAATGGGACTGCGATCTTGTGAAGGGTGCATTCTGTGACCTTGAGAAGAACCCACTCTGTGACCATGGGAAGGATCCACTCTGTGAACTTGGAAAGGATCCACTCTTTGAGCTGGTGGGGCCCTTCTTTGTTCCTTCCAACATCTCCAGTCGTCTTCTAAAAAAACAGTTCATGCATAAATGGCCTAGTTGACTTCCAGGTATAGGTAAATGGTTCAGGATTAAAGCATTAAGAAGGATGAGCGGTTTCACTGTCTACAGACACCACACTTCTTCACATAAAATTAGAAACAATTCCCAATATGTCCAAAGATCGCATGGCTATCCAAAACAATGTCTGCACTTTTGCCCGCAAGTTTTCGCACACAGGTCAAGCAGTTCTCCACACAAGAGCGTTCCCAAATAAGGGAAGAAAGTCTCAGAATCAACGAGTGAAAATCGGGAATGACAACAAGTGAGCAATCATGCTACAAGAGGGCGCTCTGTGCAGTTTATACACCCAGTGCTCTGGCAGAAACAACACACACCTATGTTTGGGAGCAGAGCTGTTTTAATGTCTTCTCTTCCCAAAGTCGTGAGCATGCTCAGTAGGTCCGCAACACTGGTGTTAGGCTGCGCTGACCACTCACGGAATAGCTCCTTTGTTCTTTTGCCCATCGGCAGCATTTCGCATCGCCTGTGCAATCGTACACAATAAAATAACAAGGTGCAGTGCTACGCTTGACTCATGCGACTAATCGAACACATGTACAGATGAAACTACTCAGTGAAAACATGCTGAAACTTACTCAAGCCCGTCCTGCCCATATCCCATCAACTCTGCGAGGCCGCGCCAGTCCTTGCACAGATTTCCCGCCAAAATTGCCTTCTCTAGGTCTAGTCTGGCAAGCTTGTGTCTGGACGAGCCACGAAGCTCGCACGCAGGCATTTCACTCCAATCCGGTGTGGCTTCATCCACTCCCCGCTCAGCGCAGGCGCCCCCTGGTTTCGCAGTATCTGCGCCAGCGCCACCTGACAAAGTATTCGCAGTGATGTTTTCTTCTCCGTCGCTAAATAAGAACATCATGTTCGACTTAACGTCATCTATGCTATCACGAGGTGGTGCCGACGCTGGTAGCCGCTGCACCGGTATGCAGCTTGTTAGCGGACGATCGTCAGCCCCATTGTCACCGCTGTGTAAATACCGCACACCCTCACCGGGCGCTATGACAACGCGTTCATGCAAAGTTACTTTCTCGCCAGTTTTCTTGGGGTGTGCGAATGCTGTAGGCTCGCGTTCTTTTCCGTCGTCTGCAGGTGCTTTAACGGAACCAGCCCCAGTCGTACTGCCCGTCACATTCTCACTCTCCTCGTCATCGGAGTCTGACCAGACGTGAGCGCACGGCAGAGAGAGATCCACGTTGCTGAGCAGCTCAGAATGTCTCTCACAGGTATTACTAGTCAAAGCCATCTGGTCCTCCATGGTGTCGTTCCCTACATTAGCTTGGCTGGCTGTCTGCTGCTGTGGCTGTGCATTTTCTACGGCAGCTCTGTCATCCCACCTCGACTCCAAGCAGGTAGCCTGCATTCCAAGTCCTAGATATTCATTTCCTGAAGCCCCGTTGACATGATAAGCTCCAGGTGTCTCTAACTTGGGGACCGACGTTGTAACATCGACTGCTGCCTCACGCGGTGCAGCACTTCCGAACAAAGAATGGCCGTAGCCACTCTCTGAGAGATGCTCTTGTGCTGCTGATATACACGCAGTGCCATCCCTATTGGCAGAGCTAAGATGTAAGTCAACAACATTGGTCATCGGGTAAGGTTGCCTGCTTGGGTGGGTGACCACAGAACCGCTGCTGCAGCTGCTGCGACTCTCTGTCCACACAACATTATCGCATGTTGGCAACAATTCCGACTCCCGCACTTTGGCACTGTGGATGGCTGACCGCACCGAACACTCCAGTGCGACCCCTGTCACTTGGTCAGCGACACAGTGACCGCGTGCATGCTTCTGAATGACAACACCACGTCCAGCGAGAAGGTCAGAGTTCGTGCAAGAAGCTACACGTACATATTCACTCAATGTGTAAATGTGAAGAGTGTTGAAGTTCAGTGACTTTCTAGTATTACTACAGTAGGCATTATGACCAGCAGCTGCAAACGAGAAACAATTAATAACACCGACTGCGTAAGAACAGAGGCACGAGCATCGACCAGTTAGTGGCATTGTAATCGCATTTGTAATGACACGTTGTAATAATAGGCGATAGAAAGTAGACAAATATTAAAAATTAAGTAGTACATGTAATATGATGTATATACAATTCATGCTTATCTACTATCATTTTTGAATTAGTTATTGAAATGATTCAAATGCATGTGGCTGTGCATCATAGGCATATTCCCACACCGTTAGCTCACAAAACAATAATCACAGAAATATATAATAGTTAGGAAGCGTCTAAACAACCGGATCCGGTTTCGGAGTCCTGAAAACTAAACAACCGGCTCTCTTCTCTGATTGGCTAATTTTGTCACTTATTTATTTTATTTTTTCTTATTTTTGGCTAATTTTATTTTATTTTAGAATTAGGGCAGGCCCCTCCCTATGTTGCGCGAACCAGGCGCGCCCGCCCCGTTTGGGAAAGCTCCCCCCACGTTTCAATCGTTGCGCCCCGTTTAAATTACCTCCGCCCCGATTAAATTCCACCACAATAAAAGTTTGAGAGCACGGGAATCGATCGTCAAGAATTCCCATTCGACCAGGCCCCGGACGCGTGTATTTTTACTGTACCACTAATGCGTAAACCTCCTACACTACGCATGCACTGCAGACCACACACAAGTACAAACAGTCAACCTGTCCCAAACCCTAACACTAACTATAAACCAAAGATCGTAGAGTGCCGGAGGCACAAGATAGACCACTCATGCGAAATCACGTGCAATGACGTGTAGTACGCAATGGAGCGCCACGTCCGCCATTTTAGGAAGCAAAACCCCCTCCGCGTCTGTTTGATACATAGAAATAATATGGATAACCATGGTTAATATATATGATATATATTTAATATAATGTAATAGATAATATTTTTATGCCAATAGCTGTATCAAATCTCTCATTCAAGTGTACAAAAATCTAACAATAATTCATAATCGGATGTTAACAGTACTTCATAATGTGCACAGTGCAGTGGTGTAGTGTCAGACAGTGGTACAGTGCACAGGCACTTCATTGGACCGTCTCAAACAAATAATGGTAAATAAACACTAAACGTATCTACTATCAAAGTATTAAAGGAACAGTAGCCTCTAGGTTCTAGGGTTATTTTCAGCTAATTTAGGTTATAATTGCGCTACATAAAAAGTTCATGGTTCAATCACCATTAGAAATTTTTAAAAAAATGTTTTAAAACTAACGACTACAGTTTAATTACAACGACGGTGGCCGCACTCAAAGCGCAGATCTGAGAAGTTGCGCAAAACCCACTTTCCACCAGGGCTACAGACCGAGGGTATTTCTTATTTATTCAAAAAGCAAAAGGATTGTAATATCTTATAAACGACATATATTTTCAGTTATAATATGGATAAATTTGCCCTAAAATGAATATCGTTCGGTTAAATAGCATTTAGGTATAAATAATAATTGCACTTTTGTGATTAGCGCCTCGGTCATTTACCTGCAAAATAAAAATGCAAATACGCAACTTTTCAGGGTGGCAGCACGGTCCGGGGTGTCATGGCCGCGCGTTCAAATTTCGTAGCGTTGATGTGTAAATAATTAATTAAGTATCTGGTGACAATACATGTAGGTATAGACGATTTGTTATACAGTAAGTACAGTTGTATGCAGATAAAAATCCTAGAGGCTACTGTCCCTTTAATTGTTTCTCTACTTATTCGCCTATAATTGTCGATAACTTGCTGTAAATGCCGTTTAAATGCTCATCTGCAACAAACAAGTAGTGAAGTACACCGCACGCACGCCCTGTAAGAGAGCCACTGCACTGCCACTGGGTACTACATGTATCAACGAAGATTGCACAACTCTTTCACGATGGATTTCGACAAAAAAGAATGTTTCTCACCTTTCTGTATTCTTGGGGAACCTGAAGAAAGACAGGTCGGCTTACACTGACGATTCGAACAATTTACAGCAGAACAGTAAGCTCAGCTGACAGCACACAGCAGACAGTTTCACAGTTAGCAGATACAGCAGCATCCGGAGAACTTCGTGTGAACTTGCTTCCTAAATGGCGGTTGTGGAGGCTACTACGCTATGATTGTGCCTCCGGCACTCTACGATCTTTGCTAAAAACCAACTCGGCTATCTTATATACAAGTACCCCAAATACCGTTATGGTGTGGTGGCGATTTTACGCATTACGTTAAAAAAACACGCCCCCGGACCCCCTAGTTTCCCCTCCCCTCCCCCTGTTTCAATTTCATCCTGGGAGAACCCTGTGAGAGGGTTAGGGTTAGGGTTAGGGTCTATATCCATAACACTTACAGTGCTCGAAATAAGAAAAAAAAATGTGGTTGTCCTGCGGACAAACCCAGGCATCAAATCGGGTTGTCCGCAACAATTTCTTGGTTCCCAAAAAAATATCCCCAAATCTCCTATTTCAATCACATAATAATATGGTCAGAAACACCCAAAAACAGTGTGTGTAGCCAGGATTTTTTTAACAAGGGGGCCAAAAACAGCACACTGCGCCAAAATAGTGGGATGACTTATATTTTAATGGCTCCTCCGCCTCCCTCTCCACACCCTACGGCTTCCTCTACCTTCTCTGCAATCTTTGTTTTGGGTGCCATGCGAAAAGACGACATTTTTGTTCATTGTTCTCTGCTCCCAAGATATGTAATTGTTCAGTGGCGGATCTAGGATCTAGGATCTTTCGGGGGGTGAAAACAAGCGGGGGGTATGGGGGTTCTCCCCCACAAAATTTTGAAAATGTAGATCGCAGGAGATGGTATTTGCGGCACTTTTGAGTACATGTACAGCCTTCATTCTGCCTACGACAATTCTCTTTTTTTTAAACTTCGGATCAACATGAATCCCCCTGTTGTTTGTTTTGCATGGGCAAAGCCATCGGAAATATTCAAAAATAATAATGGAATAAAAATACCAAAATGTAGGGGTGAACTTGCTGGTTTGCTGGCTTCCAAATCGACTTCACCTCTCATAATCAGAAAACCTGCACATATACCAGTTGTTGGAAAATAGCAGCTAGTATGCGTCGCTTTCCCACACCATAGATTAATGGCGGCCGCCAGGCTATAAGTGCTCTTGGAGAACCCTGAGAAAAACATAAATAAAGTGCGTTTTCGTCACCTTTTTTACTTGGTTGTCCACCGACAATGTCTCAGACTGGTTAGGTTGTCCGGCGCAAATTCTGGTTGTCTCGGACAACCGGACAACGCTTATTTCGAGCACTGACTTAAGTTTGTCTCAGTGGCTCGTCGGTAGAGCTTTCGCTTCGTGATATTAAGGGACCGTGTTCGAACCCCATAAGATGTTTTGATTTTCCTCTGCTTTCTGTATTTCTTTGTATTTTATTGTTTCTGCATTTCTTTGTTCTGTATTCATTTATTTGTTCTGTAACTTTTGTTTATGTTCGAAATTAAATATATTTCTTTATGTTTTGCATTAAAAATTGTCCTATTATATATTTGTCCTGTTATGTTCAGAAACTGACCAATCAGAGAAGAGAGCCGGTTGTTTAGTTTTCAGGACTCCGAAACCGGGTCTGGTCGTTTAGACACTGCCTAATAATTAATACTACACAGTACACACTTCGGTGTAGCACTGTAGGTAACGCGAACGGTACCTTGTTGTAAATAGACATGTGGCTAAACAGAGGAATTGCTCCGACCTGTGATTGGATGATAAAAATAGAATTTCCGACGTTTCTCAAGTATGTCAATAATGATAACATATTTATATGATTATCATTATGACACACGTCACATACAACTCAATTGATAACAAAACCTAGTCCCTTGCTAGTGGATTTGCACCAAAGAGTTGAATACACAGTCAATATCTACTTCCGTCACCCCCTAGACTAGCCACAAGTTCCCATCTCGCTTAACACTACGTGGCGAGAGGGTCACAAACCGACGCATTAGAAATATGTTCGGCAGTACGTGCACTGCTATTTAACGTTAAATTATCTCACTTTTTATCATTCTTACAGCTTCTCTGTACTTCGACGCTTCGATTTATTATAAATTGATAAGATAAAACTCAAAAAATGCCGCCATTTCCCCATAGATATTCCATAATACGTAGCAAAAGTTCATGAATTTTCGCGTACAAGAAGAGACATAAGAACATCCATAATGGTGTTTCACAACGTTCAAATAGTATAGCTGTTCGAAATTCTCTAATTTTAACGTGTATTTCGAGGTAAATACTAAATAGTAATTAAGAAGTGTAGGCCTAGCGATAGTTGCAACATGTAACAGGTGAGGTCAAATGTCACTAATACATTGTTTTATTTACGAAATTTTACGAAATTCGGAGTTTGTTTTTAAGCTACCAGGCATTTCGTATGGAAGGGTGTCAGGCTCCTCCGCCGTGTAACACTAAAGGCCCGCTTATGTCGGCCTTACGACCTAGTCGCCGACAAGATTTGAATATCGTACGTCAAAAACCGGCCAGATCGCCGATAAAAACATCGGCGACCAAACTCGACATGAGTTCTCTTACGATCGAAAATACGGTCGCCGACTGCGATCGCAAGAATAGAACATGTTCTATTTCTATGCGGCTGTCGGCGACAAATCGTGAGTGGCAGCCAATCACCGCAGCGTGTCGAGTCACATGATTATCAAAAGTCACGTGATTAATAAAATGGCAGCCTACACGCCACTCGTCAGCAGTTTACAAGGAGGGATTGTTCCGTACATCACATAAAAAAAAATTCTGCACATGATTATAACGATGTTCAGAAAATTGAGGATAGATTTACGAAGTTACATGTTTACTGGTAAGCGCCATTTTGTTGGTGACGTACGTGACTCGTTTTATGTAGACTGGTCCGGTCAAGCTTTGCTCTGTTTGTGCTAAAAGAACTGCTTGTGCTAGTACAAATATGCGGGGCGAAACCCGTCTACGTTTCATGCAGGAACGCTACGATGTGATCGGCGATGTGCAGCGTAGTCACTTCAAGTGACATGAGTGTTGCTATGGCTGCTAATCGCGCTAAGAAGTAGTCGCCGATAGTAAAATAGGACGGGCGATGAGCGGGCCTTAACACTAACAGTCGGAGAGCCTGGTCGGTTTACACCTAGACTAAGTTTTGTTACCAATCGAGTTGACGTGTCATAATGATAATCATGATTCATATAAATAATATATTGACATAGCCATAGGCCTAGATACAATAATGTAACCCAAACAAGGAAGATAGGGACGCTCTGTAACCCTATCCTCCTGGGTTTGGGTTACATTATTGTATCTACCATAGGCCTAGCTCTAGTACTATAGCCGCAGGATCGCTGCCCTGCGCGCACGATCCTGCGGGCTATAGTACTAGAGCTACCATAGACCCTACTTGAGAAACGTCAGAAATTCTATTTTTATCCTCCAATCACAGGTCGGAGCAATTTCTCTGTTTAGCCACAGGCGCAAATCCACTTTAGGCACCTTAGGTATCACGAAGTGATGCACAGATTTATGTGTATCATCAACTGATGCACAGACATTCTGTTCATCATAACAAGGCGATCAGGGGCATCAAGGGATGATGCACAAACGTTTACCTGCTCTGAGATGCTCACATAGCCATGCTAAAAAGCGCCACCTATCGGGCAAAAATACTACTATTATACCCTATATAATTATTATACTATTATAATTATTATACTATTATAGTACCCTATATGATTATCTCTAACTAGCTGCGGTTACCGCTGCGCTGGGTAAAATCGTGCTACTAATTCATACTATAATAATGGGACACAATAGGAAATTGGGTAAACATCGACAATAACATTGCACACAATATCATATTTAGAAATCAGTCTAATAAGATATAAGCATGGGGGAAAACTGTTCGTATGACATTTTAATATGACAGCACAACCCAACTTAGAACCCCTGGGACATAATAGTAATATGGTGTAAATAACCAAAAGTTATTATTATATAACAGCATGTACGAATGGGTTGGACTTTTCATTTCAAAGCCTCTTGATAACAATGTTTTTTCGTGTTTTCTCTGGTGGAATAATGTAGAGATTCTGGGCGTATCGAACTCTTGAGCTCCCCACGTGCAGCGTATACATTGTGAGATCATACACGAATAAAAAAAGAAATTCCATATATAGTATAGATAGAGACAGGCAAGCGAGTGGGGTCTGTGTCCATGGATATTGTCTAGTGAATGCTTGGCGCGCAACCATGCACATTGAAATTAAGAAATTTTTGTATTGAATCAGAAAATGCATAGCTTTGGAATGGTACAATGCATTCTGAGATCGTAGCATCTGAACTGAAACTCTGATCAGAGTGGTATAGTACCTCTGAACTGGTCCTGGTTATGCTCTGTTTTAGTATTGATTTCGGTTTCGGTTTCACAATATAAGCAGCTGATGAGATCATGAGGTGAGGGCAAGAAATAGTCATAGGTTTTTCTGTCTGTGGCAGCACTGTGGCAGTGAGTGCTGAATTGTGTGAAGATTGACGATTAACGGGTTTTTTCACGGATTTTCGGTGAGTTTCACGGTTTGACAGGTTTTTTTCATCTAGGAAACTCCCCGGGTATAACAGATGGCCTGTGAAAATTGCATCAGATCGCCTTGGGCGGTTTGGCGCGCCTATAGGGAAGATACATACATACATACATACATACATACATACGAACTCAAATATATATTAGATTAGACTGGTACCCGGTCCCACCGTTCGGCTTAGGTGTAGCGGCCCGCGTGATTTTTTTTCCTATGTGAATGCACCATAAAACAGGAGTTTGAGGCACGTGATTTGTATCAACCAATGGCAGCGCTCGTTAGAGCCCTATGTTCTTGATTCACCTAGGGAAAAAATCACGCCTACAGCGGCATCATGCAGGGTGTTGCTCACTGATCTCTATATAATAATATAATCGATCTAGACTATTACCGTTCCAGACGGGTTTGAGGTGGGGTATGATTTGAGGAAGGCGGTTTAACCATTTATCTCTCCTTTTAGTTGGGATGTATTTACAGTAAATACTGATATGTAGATCGAGTCATATATCAATATTTGTTTAAAAGATTGTATCTAAATATATATAAATCTGAAATTTTCCTTAAAATTACATACAATTTTTCAATAAAGGGAAATGGGGTAATTTCATAGTACAATTTCACTTATTTAGATATATTATTTTGAAAAATATCCTTCTGGTCGAAGCATTATTAATAAGTCAAATTCTTTAAAAAAAAAGCAAATGCATTGAGTAGTTTTGAAGATATATGTTCTTTTGATAGTCAGTGGACGGCGGCGGGCAGGGTTACACCTCCCGTTGTCAAATATTTGCACACGCGCGCGCACGCACACACACCGCAATCACACACACCGGGCATGCGCAGGCACAATCACACCGCACGCAGCACAACACATACACTTTACAACAACACATACACACACATGCACCCGCACACACACGGCTACATACATAACGCACAGCACACGCAACACACACGCATACATTACATAACACACACGCACACCGCCCGACGCACACACACCGGCACACACTCACACGCACACACGCAACACGCAACACACGCACACACATACACAACATACAATTGCAGCCGTATTCGTTAAGGGTTTGTCTTAACTGTGCGGCGCAGTGATTGGGCTGTTTTATACACCGCAGCCGCAATGTCTTTTGGTGTGGCGTGTGGCGCGCGTGCCGTGTGGGCGTGCGTGCGTTCGTGCGTGCGTTCGTGCGTGCGTTTTAGTGTGGCTTGCTATGTCAGTGAAAGGGTCACACTAATTAAATGCTATTTATTATACCTTTAATCTACATTTAGTATAGCTACATTATCATTAAAACGCCGTGAGAAAACACGTTAATAGTTTAACACAATTCAAAAGGTTATGGTATATATAGTGTGGTATGTGTGTGCTCTTAAACAATCGAACGGTCTAAAAATGTCAGCGCATTGGGAGCCGGGTAGCGCGGGCACGGTTACACCATCCCGTTGTCAAATATTTGCACAACGCGCGCACGCACGCGACACACCGCATTCACACACATACGGCCATGCGCACGCACAATCAAACGTGGCACAGCACGAGACATACGAATTTAAACAGCACACGGGCGGACCCTACAGCACCGGCAACACGCGCACGGCGCATGCACCGACCAACGCTTTACAAAACTGACTCCGGGATGAGATTTTTCGGCGGATCGCGAAATCGCGTGGATGTTGTACAGTCGCAGGGGTCCATTTTGTGAAACGTGAAATTCGTTGAGAAATGGGGGGATAAGAATGTAACAAAGGAATTATACTTTGAACAGTAACTGACTAGTAGACGACAGCAATTAACAGCGGTGTTACAGATAGCTAGGCGTGTACGCGCGTCGCCGCTAGTGAGTACGTCGCGTGGCATGGCAAGCAGCGGTGCCGAATTGATGTAGCGGGCGAACGATTGTTTGCATGTTATGGCGCGAAGCGATGCTGTGTTGGGGCGCTGGGAGGGGAGAACGAAAGTAAACGAAAAACCGGTAGCTCCTCGTCCTATCGTTTTCATCCTTATGAGGGTTGATAATTTATTAAGGATGCGGACTCTTTTCTTATCCTGTATAGTTGTAGGCAGTATTTTGTAGTATTTTTTTTATGACATGGCAGCTGTGTGATATGTGTTTATTGAAAATGCTGGATGTACAGGAAAATACCAGAAATCAGAGTAACGTAATGTTTAGAAAAAAATTATTGAGGTTGAAAACCATTGAAAATGCTAGACTTACTTCACAGCCGTCTTCGGTCGCACGCGTGATCTTGGACGTTGGCGGTAGGCGAGGATTCACATGCTCTGAATTGGACTGCGCATGGCGGATTTTGCGTTTTTAAATTTGGTGGGCGGGTTTCCGTCGAGGCACGTCAATTAGAGAGGTGATTCCGTGAAATTCTGCTTGGACTGCGCATGGGATTTGCGATCTAAAGTGGCTGCGGGTTTCCGATGAATGCGGATGTTTCTTCGGGACATAACTTTTTGGAAAATTGCCTCAAAGTTAGCTTTTAGCGATGGAAAATCGCGTTCTATAGTAGGCGGTAATGTATATCGGCGACGCCCAGAAGGAGCCCCAGCTTGATTCGCGTGAGCCCGCGGACGGTCGGAGGTAGATACGGAAACGCCTTCGGGCGTCTTTTATATTATATAGTAGATATATATCATATCGATTATATTATAGAGATGCAGATGGTGTTGCTATGCATAGAATCGCAGGCCCAATAAACGTTTATTGGGTTATTGGCTGCGATTTCTATGGTTGGCTATTCCCCGGCGTGAGGGAGGTCACGGTGATAACGTAGACGATGAGTTCAAACGTTTAACCCTAATTCTAGTTCAAGTAACCTAATTCCTAGCGCTTAACCCTAACGTAATCACTCCAACCCGCGATACACTAAGCCTCACACTAAATATATATGTCCTGCGTCCGGCTTATATATAGGCTTGTGATCACAAAAATTAATCTATGGTGGGGGTACAGATATCATGATGGAAAACCCCTCACCCTCTCCTACCTAGACATAAACCTAACCATATACCTAAACCTTAATCCTAACCCTAACTAACGCGGCTAATCCTACGCCTAACCCTAACCTAACCCCCTATCCTAACCTGACGAACTAACCCTAATCGCTAACTATACGCCACACTAGTGGTTGCGAAGTTGCGGTCACCTCCCTCTCCACGCCCGGGGGACAGCATAGCAAGAGGGTCCCATGCATAGAGTTTGTACTAATAGATAATCTATAACTCTATGGTTATATCTAATATATAATTATATATCATATATAATATTTATTAATATAATATCATATAATAATAATAAATATATATATAATCTATAACTCTATGGTCTAATATCTATATCTAATATCTAATGGTCTAAAATCTAATAATCTATAATCTATAGTCTAATATATAACTCTATGGTCGGCATGGCAACAATGGCGGCATTTTATAAAGATGGCACCATTACAATGAGCCGCTGAAGGTGCGATAGGATATGTTTACTAGGCCTTCTAATTTTAACCATATATTTTTACATTTAATTTAGGTCAGGGTTAGGTAGGGTTAGGGTTAGGGTTAGGGTTAGGGTTAGGGATTAAGGAGTTAGGGAATTTTTAGGTTTTTGCATGCATTCTTTAATATATAGTAAAATATGATGTTAAAATTAGAAGTGGCCTGTAAACATATACAAGTAAAAGTTAAGTTAACGTTATTTTAACGTTATGTTTTTGGTTTTGTGATAACGTTATAACACCTACGTATATAATTACGAAATTGTGTGGGTTTATAACGTTTTTTATAAGCGTTTAAAAATAAGTTTTCCTCCGACTAAATACTTGAAATAAGCAGTTCTTGTGCGTGGTCTGCTAACGTTAAAAAACGACATTACGTTAATATTACGTTTGTATTTAGCGTTATTGTTACGTTACTTTTACTTAAATTTTAACGTTTTTTGAAGTGTTCTGATTAACGTTAAAAAAAAAGACCGACACAGATTACGTGTTGTAATGTTACGTATACTTGTTACTTTATCTTTACGGCAGAGGCTTCTGTACGCGCAGTACTACGCATGCGCTTGCATGTATTTAATGTCTTGAGGGTTACGGGTGCCACACACATCCACAGGCCACACACACACAAGTACAAACAGCACTCTAACCCTAAGCCGCAACCTAAGCCCAATCCTACCATAACACTAACTTAACGACTGCGGCTATCTATATATATATCCCGTCAATTTGCGCATTCTTGTCGTACGTACTGTATGTCTGTCTGATGGAGTGGAAAGCATATTGGGTATATGGGTATTTTGTTAGTGCTTAATTTTCTATGCATTGACTGTGCCAGGTTAGGAATGAATTCAGCAATACAGCAGCATTTCGGATTTTGGATTTTTTTTGGTTTTCATTTCTTTTTGCCTTTTTTGGATTTTACGCAAATATCATGTCTGTCTATTCTCAATTCATTCCTAAACCTGGCAAGTCATATTGGTACAACGTTTCAACTCAACGATGGGCATATAGAGCGGCCAGTCAAGAGAGAGGAAGGAGGGAGGGAGAGAGATCGGACCGATATATATCAATCAAAAAAAAAACCTAAATCCAAAACCAAAATCCAAAAAACGCCAATCGCAAAAAACCCAAAATCCAAAATCAGAAAACATCCAAAACACTCACAAAAGACCCAAAATACAAAAAATCGGACAAAACCACAAAAATCCAAAAAACCCAAAACCGCAAAAATCCGCCAAAAACCAAAATACAAAAAAATTCTTCCGCGTTCAAAAATCACAAAATCCCAAAAAAAAAATTCAAAAAATAAAAACCAACAAAATAAAAAATAAAAAACGCAAGTCACTTAAACTGAAAATCAATTCCCCATCATGGCCTTCATCGTGGGCCGCTTCATGGCTGGCCGACGGAGTGGCTGTTGGCCCCCCGCCCCAAACTCACTAGTGGTTTTTAAAAAATTATTTACTATCTCTTTAGCGCGTGAGTAAAACAGATAAATTAATTATTGGTATGATACCTTTTGGCTTTCATATTTTGCATCTGACTGACAATCAATCAAACAACTAGTTGTAGGCTAGCTAATTATTAAGTTAATATTATTAATTTATAATTAAATAATTAATTATATAATCATTAAATATTAATTAATATAATATTAGGCTGGAGATTATTAATGCGTGAATTAATTTTCGCAACGGATTATTAGTGGGAAAGCGACGCATGCACAAATGAACTAGCGAGTACCGTGCTTGAGACATTAAGATACGGCTCCGGCCGAGTAAGCCATTGGTTACTGTACGTTATTTGCTACTTATAGATGATAATAATATATAATATAATAAATAATATATAACAGTTTCTTGAACGTGGTTGTGCTGTATAAGTTAAAAAACTACAGAGATTTACGTTAATATAACGCCATTATTTCCGGTTCTTTTATTACGTTATTTTCTTACTTGAATATATAAGTTCTTGTAACGTCGGTTCTGTATTAACATAAAGATGATTCGGCACAATTAGAATATAATGTAGTATCCAAAATAGTTCATTCATTATATTATCAATTGAAATAATGTGCTTTACAATGATGATATTTACATAATAAATATAACACCAGATTGATAGCATGAATTTAAAAGTATAAAATGTAGCTAAACCGTAGAAATGTACATGCACTTTTAATAAGTTGATTTGCGCTATATATATGATTATATAATACAGGCTGTTATTAGAAGTTTATATATGCTTTATACTAGAAATATTGATAGCATGATAATACAGTAGATGCGACATGGGCCGGCTAGGTTACTATTGCTTTCGTCCACGATCTACTCCCCAGTTTCTTTTTCGCTCTGCTATTCATATGATTCAACCCCTATCTCCACTTTTCCCTCCTGCTCAAGTCCCGCTTTTCGACCTTCTTTCCCTATATCTCACGTCGTGCCTAGTTCCTCCTCTCCGCCTCCTCCTCTCCTCCCCGTCCTCTCTCTTCCACTTAGCTCGATCTCCATTAACCGTCCGATTCGCCTCCCCTTTTTATGTACACGCGGCTGCCCGAGTAATATAGCCGCCATCGGCACAAATCTAGTAACGATTTGATAAAAAAACTATAGTTCCTAGAGTTATTAATTTTTATTCTAAGAGCAGATTTGTTAGTGCAAGTTTATGCATGGCTAACGTTTATTCATGGTTAGCACAACGTTTATTTTTACAACCTCCAAACAGTACCTAAACTTTCAGTACTGGTTTCTAATAGGTGCATATATATGTGCAGCAAACGTTTGTTTCTAACCATATAAAAACGTTAAATTATCGTTAGTGTAACGTTCATGACACGTTTGTTAATGGTTACGACAAAGTTTATAAATAACGTTTATTTTCACCACCTCGGAACCTTAGATAGACGTTCAGTACTAGTTTGTAATAGGTGTGCAGCTAACGTTTGTTTCTAACCATATAAAAACGTTAAAGGATGGTTAGTGTAGGTTCATAACTAACGTTTGTTCATGGTTACGACAAAGTTTATAAATAACGTTTATTTTCACCACCTCGGAACCCTGGATAAACGTTCAGTACTGGTTTGTAATAGGTGTGCAGCTAACGTTTGTTTCTAACCATATAAAAACGGTTAGTTCAACGTTCATGGCTAACGTTTGCTCATAGTTACGACTAAGTTTATAAATAACGTTTATTTTGACCCCCTCGGAACCCTAGATAAATGTTAAGTACTGGTTTGTAATAGGTGTGCAGATAACGTTTGTTTCTAACCATTTGGCAACTATTATATATAAAAACGTTAAATGATGGTTAGTGCAACGTTTATAGCTAACGTTTGTAGTAAACCATTTCGCAACCATAACGAAACGTTAAATGGTGGTTGACACAACGTTTGTGGCAAACGTTTGTCAAGAACCTATATATAACTTTATTTATAACGTTTGATGAACGTTCTTAGAAGGTTTAATTCAAACCAAACCAAAATAAAACTAGATCATATAACGTTAGAAAAACGTGTATAGCTGGGTATTACACTTCAACATTGAGCCCATCTATTACCAAATGTACGTTATCTACTTTCTTTGATGTTTTCTTCTTTTGACCCATTTAGCTTACATTAGATCTATATCAGTTTATACTTTATTGCCCAGGTTAGAGTTTATTTATCTAGTCGATGAGTAATTTTGAACTTTTCCCGCCAAAAACCAACAATAAGAAATATGGCCGCTCCCCTCTGCCTTTCTAGTCTAAAATCTCGTATTCTTCACGTAATGTTTACTCTTTCGTCGGAGAGATACGAAAACACGTCCGTTCGCTGCGGTGGCGCTAGCTAGACGTCTATTGCAGCGTATAGTAGTGAACGGTCGAGCTCTAGCATGCTCTCTATAAGTGTTTCGTGTGCCCGTATACCGGTGTTTATAGATAGAACCCGCTCTCCCCTGTAGCTTTCGACGGGTAATGCGACGTACCTTGCGCACCTACGATGATATCTCACCGCCTGCATATATATATATATATATATATATATATCAGGAGTAGATAATAGGGTTCCCTATTATCTACTCCTGATATATATAGGTCACAGCTCGTACCATCCTCGCACTCCGTCGCTAGATTTGAGCGCACACACACAGACAGCTGCGCGAGACAAACATCAGAGGTTTCTCCTGAGATTATATATATCGTCATCGGTCACAGTACACACCCAGCTGTCCGATCCATCGATCCACTCTGCCGTACGTGTATCAGCAACCAAGTCTTAGAGCTGTACGTGTAAATGGTCTAGGTGCTGTCTATGCGAGTAATAATATTGTTTCTCTTACTTTTACTTATTAGGCCTAATTACTGTTATCTTTAGTTTATCGATATAATCAGGAGTAAGATAATATAGGATACCTATATTATCTTACTCCTGATATAATTATACTGCTGCTGCGCTTGGCGTTCAAAGCACCGGGAGTATAATACCTTACCTTCTTATCTTATTATTTAAATCTGATCCTACTCCTTCTATTATGATTTAATCATTTATTATTCATTAGATGTTTATTAGCTCATTGAATTTATTTGTGGTTAAATACGTTTGTTATCTTGCAGTGCGAACATGGATCTTTTATTACACCTGCTTCTGTGTGCGTTGTCTGTGCGGATGGTAAGCTTTATGACATTACACGCCCCCCCCCCCCAACACACACACAAATAGACGCGCG
>NW_014577204.1:49532-76254 GCF_000485595.1 Priapulus caudatus | reverse complement strand
CGTGCGTGCGTGCGTGCGTGCGTGCGTGCGTGCGTGCGTGCGTGCGTGAGTGCGTGCGCGCGCGCGCGCGCGTGTGTGTATGGTGTGTATGTGTGTGTATGTGTGTGTATGTGTGTGTGTACGTATGTGTGTGTATATGTGTGTATGTGTACAAATTTTAGGTTGCCGCCATCGACTGTTACAATTACATCGAAACGCTTTGCAAGGAAGACATGATAATATCGTCTCGCCAAGACATGAAGCATTGCCTAGTTGGCGACCACCTCAACGCAACCGAGGATGAATTCGTCGAAACAATGGAAGTAGTGCCATCTATTGGTCATAAGGCGTCATGCGGCAACACCAGGTATACCAATCAAACTATCACTCGTAGCCTGCGAATACAACGCTACTCGTTGATTCTTACGTAAATGCGTGTCAGATGGCTATAGAATCACTTCAATGGCAATAGCCAGCGCATATAGTACCAATTAGATAGTAATCTGAAAGCATATACTACACGTGCGCGGACTGAAACTAAACTCTCCACACATATTTTTTTCGCTACAGGGGATGGGTGTGTGAGGTGTACGAGGGCCTGAGACCGCAGTACAACGAAGTCAAATATACAGGTAGGGGATAATTCAACAGTGGCAGCCCGCGTCACCACTGCGGCAGTATATAGTAGCATAGAGGTGTTACCCACGTAGTAGTCGTAGATATGTAAGTCTAAACGCCCACCGGTGGCGGAGTAGATCAATACGTACTATGATTGGGCTCAGGCACGGATGAATCCCCGCCAGTAACATGTTAATATACCAGGAGTGTATAATATAGATATTATATTATTCTATTCCATTATTATAGATTATTATATTATTGTATTATTATTTTATTGTAATATGCCTCTTCTTATATAACATTAATAATAATGTTATACACTCCTGTTAAATAGACTACGCCACGAATTTTCTGGTGTATATTTTTAAAAAATTTGTTGCCATTTTTTTACATTAAAAGTAAGTACTAACGGGACTAAATGTATCGTCAAATTCTTACCTGATAAGATTGTTTCTCAACTAATTAAAAATCCAAAAAACCTGGACGATTTGATATTATGATCCTGACATTAATTGCTTGCTATGGGTTATGTATGAGTCACGAGTGTATGTTTACATCGAACAATATAGTAAAATAGGAAGTATAATGCAGCAATTTAACCATAAAAAGTGAACAGAATTACTTATATTTTGTGAAAAAGCGACAGGAAGTATAATGCAGCAATTTAACCATAAAAAGTGAACAGAATTACTTACATTTTGTGAAAAAGTGAAAATAATTTTTTTCACTTTTAACTATTTACGGTGACGTAATCACTTTAAAACTATACACGCTAACGCGCTGTTGTCGTAAATAATTATCTCAGGTGAGAAAGCTGGCTTCATCAACTATATTGGACAAGATCTCGTTGATCTTTTTGACAAGAATCTGCACAGCGATAATATAATCCTCTACAAGATGCAGATCGTCGGCCCCCTGGACCACGTGTGGTTGATAGAGCAGCACCCAGGAAATGAATACAGGTGATTATATCGTATATAAAGATTTATATATATATATATATATATATATATAATGAATTATCCGTTGTTCCTGACGGTGCGAAAGCGAGGCGGATATTGCAATATGCGAGGCAGTATCACCGATGTGCTTCCAGGCTTTCGATGCTTTAATCGTTGGGTGAGATGTTCACAAACACGATAACTATTTAACGCGCCTTCGTTGTTGTCGAACTTGTGGGCCGCGTTTTGTCTTTGATCAGTGACAAATCATATTCCGCTGATTTTCGGGGATTAGAAATTATATAGTTGTTGTGCGTGGAGTTGGCAATATGCGACAATCTCCATACGTATGTGTGTGTGTGTGTGTGTGATCACATATATATTTACTATATAGGTACAGTGTAGTCAGTGTCAGTTTACACATGAATCAATTCAGTATTATTTACCAAGAGTAAATATTCATTTCAGCGACATCGCTAATTCCGACATCAACATTTACGTTAACTGGGAAGCAAAAACAAACGTATAAACCTATAATAAGCTACTGATAGTCAGCCTGCCCGAAGCAATTCAAAAACAGTGCAAACAAAAAGTGTGTATTTTAGCGTTTCGACATTTTCTGACAGCCAGCGTTGATCGTACTATCACGGGACAGTAAAGGCAATGCAACGTTATACCGCGTATCATATGATCAGGAGTGTATAATATAGAGTATATATATATATATATATATATATATTATACACTTCTGATATGTTATATCGTAATCGGTGGTTCCCTGCAGGGTGTACCAGAGCTATAACGGAGCCTACTCGCTCTACGCATGGTTGTCTGACAACACGGCCGGCATGTTCGGCACACACATCATCGTCTGGGATGACGTCATCACTATGGCTAACGACTTCCTCATCAGCTACGGCTGCACGCTGTGGACGGTCGAAGATTGCCCCGACGGTGTGACAGACGGCGCTCTAGGCGAGTGGCTTGTCTACATTCGGGACTACAACGAAGAGGAGATCATGAAGAACTTCGAGACTGCCTGGGAGCACATCGGCAAGGGCGTCTTGTTGGACAAGGCGGACTTCTACGACATGTACCTGTACAAGCTAAGCGAGCTGACGGCGAGCATTGAGTCGATGGTGGGCACGACAACGCTGTGGACGCAACATCAACACGACACGTGGATCTCACTGTTTGCCAGCCCCAACCCGCTCTGCTACCCCGGAGTGCCCTTCAACATGCTCACGCCCACCACTAACGGACCGTACGAGATGCAGGTGAAGGTGGACGCGTTCGGAGCTGACTCGATGCTAGCCGACTGTGACGCGAATTTCATCATCATCGGCGAGTCCGTTCCTAATTGGAGGAACACGATGAACGCAGCAGGCAGCTTCTCATCCGCAAGTCTTCTTCGTGCGTGCATGGGCAGCATCGCGCTCGGTCTGGCGGCGGCGATGAGGCTGTATTAATTTTTCAGAAAAAAACATCTATCGAACGATATCGACGATGATAACGATCGCCCGATAATAATATTTGGTCCTAAATAAACCGAGCTGATTTTGATCTCTGTGGACAGACCACTGAGACCTCTGAGACATCTGAGACATCTGAGATCTCTGAGATCTCTGAGACATCTAAGACCTCTGAGACATCTAAGAGCTCTGAGACATCTGAGACATCAGAGACATCTAAGACATCTAAGACTTCTGAGACATCTGAGATCTCTGAGATCTCTGAGACTTCTGAGGCATCTAAGAAATCTAAGACCTTTGAGACATCTGAGATCTCTGAGACCTCTGAGACTTCTGAGACATCTGAGACATCTAAGACCTCTGAGACCATTGAGAAGTCTGTTAGTTGTATGGTGGCTGTTCACTTTGTTCTCGCGTCTGGCGTGCGTTCGATCTGCACACGTACAATGGGTTTCGTGATGTTTTGCGTGAGCGATCGTATGAACACGATTGGGGTCGCCGCCATTAATGCCAATTCAATCGGCATTCATTGCTGTTGCCATGTCCACTTCTACCACATGTGGCATTCTGCCCTGGATAAATATTGATCGGTAAATATACATTAGTCATTACTGCGATATGACAGAAAACGATAATATGAAAACCGATATGCGAACGCAGCGCTCTAACTATATACAGTGGTGATTGAGGGGACCTCGAGATCAGAACGCCAAAATGAAAGTTCTGAGTGAATAATTATAGGAAAAAATTTTAAGAAATAATATCTGACAATATATGATTGTGGATGTAATTATTATGGCTTTAGCTAAGTATCGAAATCGAGTAGAAAAATATGTCCTCATGTTGTAAAAATAGGAGACATTACATCCGGATTACAAGGTTCCGGGAAGCATAACGTAGCATAGATCGTGGAGGGTATACATTACGCCTGGAAATTTACTTTTTGCGATTTCATGATTTCTGGTACATATATATATATATAGGCTTTGGATTCATATTAAAATTGAAAATGTAGCAGTTCCATAACTTAATATATTGATATTCAGTTAATTTGATTTTACTAATTGCTTTGTTAATGTTATCCGCGTATACGACACACCACATAAGCACATAAGAATTTGTCGCTTCTACCACACCAGCAGCAGCAGCATAATTATGTCAGCGTTAAGGGCAATCAATTAGGTCATCATAATAAACATCTTTCATTCCACTTAGCCTAAAATCATTATTTATTATATATATATATATTTATATATAATAAAATATATAATATATAATAATACTACCTATATATAATTATAGTATATATATATATATATACTATATATATATATATATAATATAGCCTAGTATATATATATACCTATATATATATAATAGAGAGAGAGAGAAGAAGAGAGAGAGAGAGAGACAACATCGTATGACCCAGTTGCAAGGGCGTCATGAAATAATAAGTTCTGCCTGCATATATTATTCAACTAATATTGACCGTAGCGAACAGGACGCTTATACAAACAAATGACGAGTGAAGCACACTCTGCAAGTGAGGTGTGAGTGAAGCACTGTATGGGCGCGGTTGGCCAACACACGTTTTTGAGTTACTTAACGCAGATGGGGTCGTTGTCGTATCAGGTACTACCGATATGTACCCGAGGTAGTTTGAGGTTGTTTAGTATTATGTTTATATTTTTATATGAGGTATGTTTAGGGTTAGGGTAGGGTTAGGGTTATGGTTAGGGCTAGGGTTTTGGGTTAGGGCTAGGGTTAGGGTTAGGGTTAGGGTACACTTCTGTAGTACAAGTCTGGTACACTTTGTGTATACATATATGTACCAGGCTACATATCTGTAGTACCTGATACGACAAAGACCCCTTGAGCCTAATTAACTGCTATTAAACAGTAAGTCCGATACACGGGCTCGTTGCAGTGACCTTCAAAATGCCAACACTCTCGTACTAGGACTCTCTACTAAATTTAACTCTACAAGTATCTGTTAAAACGCATTTTCGCATTGTTCGGATCGTTAACATTTTCGTATCATTGTAATATCTCTTCCATGTCTAAACACTTTTGCGAATATAAAATGGAGGTACAGTGTTAGAAAAGTCGTGGCCCTTGCGGGTACTTTGAAATCACTGGTGCTCCGCTTGGTCGCACACACCGGTGGCACCGCTGCGACCGTGACAAAAGACACTATACCGTTTGCCGTCACGTTGAATACTTCCCAGACCCGCCCCATCTCCCACGCGCGAGGAGCTAGGGTGAATATTCTCCCCTAGAATTCCTGTATAAAGCTAGGTATACACTATTTTCACTTGTATGTAATAGCCCCAGGTCGATAATCGAGAAAATAGGGAGCGATTGAGCGTAGCTATTTGTTCTTTGCCGCGCGGTGCCTGTATACACATAAGCCCGCTATTCATGCAGTGTGCGCAGACCCGAGACCGCGTCGATACAGCACACCTGGGGCTTGCCTCTGGAAAATTGCTAGTCTGGAGCATACCTACATGAGCATAGGAGTGAAAAAAAGTAGCGGGAAAGGCTTGATATACAAGGAAACGGAGGCATACCCGGACTGGGGCGAGGCAGAAACCGCGACTTGCAAGCACACGATTGATCAATCAGGCAAGTGAATTTGCTATTACCAGAGATTTCTTCCAGAAACCAACCACGTAAAAAATATATCGTAAAAAATAAAAAAAATATATGCGTCCATACGCAGGTATGGACAGAGACAGCGAAAGGCGAATATCTATGTACCGGATTTTAAATGCGCCCGAATGAAGTTTCGTCAATACTTTAGTATAAAGCAGAATATTTTGTTATAAATATATATATATATATATATATATATTTATTTATTTATTTATATATATATATATAAGTAAAGTCACACACGAACACCCGTGTAGATAAAAACAAAGTCAAAGTATAAAATAAGGGTGTTTAAAATTTTAAACACTCTTATTCTATACGTTGACTTTGTTTATATATATATATATATGAGTGTGTGTGTCTCTCTCTCTCTCTCTCTCTCTCTCTGTGTGTGTGTGTGTGTGTGTGTGTGTGTGTGTGTGTGTGTGTGTGTGTGCTGTGTGTGTGTGTGTGTGTGTGTGTGTGTGTGTATGTGTGTGTGTTTGTGGCGTGCGTGCGTTGCGTGGCTGTGTGCGTGCGTGCGTGCGCCGTGCCATGTGTGTGTGTGTGTGTGTGTGTGTGTGTGTGTGTGTGTGTGTGTGTGTGTGTGTGTGTGTGTGTGTGTGTGTGTGTGTACGTGTGTGTTCTCGAGTTGAATAACACACGTGCATAATAGGCATCGGCATGCACATCCTTACAAACGGTTTTCCGAGGCGAAAATCATCATATGTCAGTCGTGCGCATTTAATACATTACATATCTGCGTATTTTTTCGTGCTATAAAACGATACATGCGCGTGGGAGTCGCATCACGGACGTCATCGGAGCACGATGAATCAGCAAAAAACAGCTAGTGAATAGAACGCATGCGCCTTGTTGACTGACATTAGAACTGGGCTGCAGAGACCAGCTCAGCGCATATTTCTATCCTGAGTATCCCGCTTTTCTTTGTTGAACCACATATCCTGCTTGCAAAATCGGCGTCACGTTTTTTTCCGCTTTTTTGTCTGAAATAAACGCCGGAGAATGTGTCGTTATAGTCGAAACGGTGATAAGGTGGAAATGATTCCTACAGTGCGATAAATAAAGCGAAGTTTAACTAATTGTGTAAAGTGGGCGAATCGGATGGCTTTGCAATGGAGGACTGACTACCAGCGTTGCGCTGATTCTTTCTCCTAGGGTGATATTTTCTTTACGGTGATCCGTTTTCTTTGGCAGTTATTCCATTTTTCTAACACACACACACATGCGCGCGCGGACACACACACACACACACACACGCCGCGCGCGCGCGCGGACACACACACACACACACACACACGCGCGCGCCGCGCGCGTGGACACACACACACACACGCGCGCCGCGCGCGTGGACACACACACATACACGCGCGCGCGCGCTCGCGTGCGCGGATGGACGGACTGATGGACGGACGGACGGACTGACGGACGGACAGGCAGAGAGACAGATAAATAGGTTTATGTATGTGTACGCTCAACGTTCTATTGCCGTAAACCGGTGTAGACGTTATTTTAACAGCTTCTTCCCGATTTCACAGGCCGAAAATAAAGAAGTGTAGCTGTACCCTGAGGATTGTCTGACGGTCATGTCTTCAATTATCTTTCTGGCGCTCTGTGCTCTACAGGTAGTGACGTTGGTAAGTGACGTAGATTCCGCAAAAAGGATACCTCACAGTTTCCATGAAAAAATCCAACTGCGCCCATGTCTCCCATCATAGCATAATGAATGCACACAGAATAATCTACGCATATTTTTGGCGGGAATAGGCTTAAAGGCGCGTTTTGTGAGCAATGCGTTTATACTGTGTTTGAACTTATTTCCTTCTTTTCTTGCTACGGTTGCTTACCAGCCATACACGTCACACGCCACACAGCTAACGGAGCTGCTTGGCACGCTGGATAAACAGACGATCTGCCTTTTAAAATACGAGCAAAGCGCTTTTGCTCAGGAAAACACGCCTGTAACGCCGTCATTTTTACGTGATAGGTTAGAGCCAATGGATGCTACGACTACGTTAAAGTTCTGGCAAAGAATGACATGGAGTTGGATTCTCGCGTTGACCTCAAGAACTTTCTCATTCTCGAGCAAGATGTCACTCAGACGCAGTTTGTTGAGAGCATGACCATAGCGCCCTCGACCGGCAAAAAATCTTCATGCGGCAACACACGGTATAACAGTGACAGCCGTAAACATTAATGTACATCACACGATACGATATATAGGGTGTCATAGAATATCTGTGACGACAACGTTCAATTATAACGAAATACATGCACACCTTTACACGGCAATAGTTAATAAACAGATATACAGATAATAAACTGATATGCAGATATAATAAGCAGATGAATTATAATAAGCAATTATTCATAAAATCAAGACCGTATAAAGTAGGTTCTTTATACTTCTTTACTTTCTTTACTTTCTATACTTCTTTATACGCTCTTGATAAAGTTGCATTCACGATGGAATTCCAACAAACGATGGAAAGATTCAAATTTTATGCGATGATAAGCCAAACAAATTCGTTTTAGTTAATTTCATAGTTAGTTCATCCGCCGTCTCTCACGATAGGTATATATAAAGTTGGACGGATGTTGTTACCGATATAATAGTGAATATTCTTTACAAGTCTCTGTTGGTTTTACAAGTCGGCGCATACACATAGTAAAATGAATGATTTGTTTCATGGCATGTTCTAGGTCGTGGATCTGCGAACTTTATGAAGGCTTGCCACCGCAGTACGATGAGCTCAAATACAGAGGTTAGTGACGTACACAGTAAATGAATGAATGAATGAATGAATGAATGAATGAATGAATGAATGAATGAATGAATGAATGAATGAATGAATGAATGAATGAATAAATGAATGAATGAATGAACGGTCGGACTGGCGGGCGGGCGGAAGGGCGGGCGGCGCGGCGGTCGGTGGCGGCGGATGGATGGTATGGTGGATGGATGGATGGATGGATGGGTGGATGGATGATGATGGATGGATCGAGGGATGGACGATTGTGAATGGATGTGATGGATGGATGGATGGATGGATGGATGGATGGATGGATGGATGGATGAATGGATAGAGATGGATATGATGGCATGGATGATGGATGGATGGATGGATGGTATGGGATGGATGGATGGATGGATGGATGGATGGATGGATGGATGGATGGATGGATGGATGGATGGATTGGGTGGATCAATGGATGGATAGATGGATGAATGGAGAGTGAATTAATGATAAATAGCACGAAAATTAATGTACGTATGGACTATGAACGAATGGGTAGAATAAAAAATGTTTTAGAAATCGTGTCATTTATATATTATAATTATTTTCATTACATTAATTCATATATATATATATATATATATATATATATATTATATATATATTACATGTTATATCGTGTCATAGTCATCGTCGTCTAGTAATCGAACTGCGTGTTCTTGCAGGCATGTCAAAGTCCGGTTTTAATAATTATATTGGAAAAAATCTCGTTGATCTGTTTGACAAAAATTTGGACAGCGATCAAGTAATCCTCTACAAGATGCAAATCGTCGGCCCCTTAGATCACGTGTGGCTGATAGAGCAGCTCCCAGGAAATAAATACAGGTGATTATACCGTATACAAATATTTATATATATATATACATATTTCTGTTACATCTGTTATTATTCGTTTGCAATGCATATACTTACCTTTAGCACTTACCTGCTAAGCGCGCTATTTTCGTGGGTATATTTTTCAACGAAGAGTTACAGTCTTATTGCTACTTACTTTGCTACCTTATATGTACTTACCTATAGCACAAACCCTGCTAAAATCGCGCTATTTCGATATGCACAGGGTGTATCAGAGCTACAACAATGCCTACTCGCTGACGGCCTGGCTGAGCGACAGCACTGATGGACTGTTCGGCAAACACATCATCATCTGGCAAGAGGTCATCGACATGGCCAACTCCTTCATCTCGCAGTTCGGCTGCACCCTGGACACACTCGATTCCTGCCCGAACGAACTCAACTGGGGGACGGAGTGGATGGCATACATCCGCGACTACGACGAAGAACAGGCCGTCGCAAACTTCGAGGCCGCGTGGAAAAACTTCGGCAAGGGCGTGTTGTTGGACAAGACAGACTTCTACGACATGTACCTGTACAAGCTAGGCAACCTGACGGCGGGTATAGAGCCGATGGTGGGCACGACAACACCGTGGTCACAGCAGCAACACGATACGTGGATCTCACTGTTTGCCAGCCCCAACCCACTCTGCTACCCCGGAGTGCCCTTCAACACACTCACGCCTACCACTAACGGACCGTACGAGATGCAGGTGAAGGCGGATAAGTTCGGGAGCGTTAGTAACGACGGCACGTGTAACGAGAACTACAAGCTACTCGGCTATACCATCGACGGCTGGACGGATCCGATAAACTCTGGAACTCACCTCCAGGTGTCGCTCGCTGTTATGTTGGCCGCAACCATTGCAAACACCAATGTGTGGGTACATTTGGTAGAATAAAAAATTAAATAAAAAAAAGACTGTAGGCTTAGCCTGATGGACGCAAAGAAATATATTTTACGCAGCGCGATAAAATAACGCAGAGAAAGATTTCGTAATAGCTTTGGCAATAATTATATATGTAGAGAGAGAGATAGACCTATGTTTTATTGACGAATTATATATAGGATATATATATATATATATATATATATATATCTCGTATAGAGTATCATTTGAAATATGTGTGGTATATTGTAAACGTACTTATTATACTAAATCAAGGCTGTATTGAAAACATGTCATTTCGTTACTATATTGACAGCTATAGTTGGTAAAAAATGAATGGCGTATACTTCATACTAAAACCGCGAAAAGAGTCATATTGTTTCGACTAGGATACAGGCTAAATATAATGGTTGTCAATAATTCTGCATGCCGGCTCACGTCTTTGTTTCGTTGGTAGTATTCTGGAAAGCGAGTAGAAAAGACTCGTGAGATAGATTATGGATTATAGATTATTATATAGTAGATGGGTTCATGCTACTCTCATCCCGGTTAAAATACGGGTCACATTTACAGGCATAAATCTACTTACGGCGTGAATTAGAAACAGATATGTAACTATAATTATAGCCAAGCGCGCACGATGCTGCGAAAAACACGGATTTTGCATCACGTAGGCCTATAACTCATGTGTGTTGTCGTTAACTCATATAGTGTATTTTTCATTGTTTCGTCACAGATTATATGTATGTATGATAATACGTGCGCGCGGACGTGCGTGCGTGAATGCGTGTGCGCGTCTTTATAATACACACATATCTAATAAACAGACATGACTCGAGTAGTAATGATGTCAGTCATACATGATTGTTTAACATTTCAATAGCTTAAGGCGTTGATAAGAAGAAGAAGAAGAAGAAGAAGAAGAAGAAGAAGAAGAAGAAGAAGGAAGAGAAGAAGAGAGAGAAGAAGAAGGGAAGAAGAAGGAAAGAAAGAAGAAGAAGAAGAAGAGAGAAGAGAATAAGAAGAAAGAAGAAGAGAAGAAGAAGAAGAAGGCAAAGAAGCAAGAAGCAAGAAAAGAAGAAGGAAGAAAAGAAGAGGCAAGAAGAAAGAAGAAGAAAGAAGAGAGAAGAAGAGAAAGAAGAAGAAAAAGGAAGAAGAAGAAGAAGAAGAAAAAGAAGAAGAAGAAGAAAGTATGTTTCATCGACCGAATGTTAAATCAAGAGAGAACTTCACTTTAGCGTATTGGTTAATTGAAATTTCAAATCAAATGTTGACCCTACTTAATACCAACTTCTTCAAAAATTAAACTGGCAGAATGGTATTATACTGCCTATGTCTATTTTGTATCCTGCACCACATAGCATGAGATATTTATTGACTTTATTTCTAGTGTTTCTTTCGATTCTAAGTAAAATCAGGCTATTGTGGCCATATGTTTTTATACAGCCGTAGTCAGACTAGAACAATTTAAACCTGTTACAAGGTGAACGCGGATTTTGCCTAAAACACAATTAAACTGGGTTTACGACTGGCAACTTGGTATTGGCGAATTGTCGAATTGGACCAACTCCCAACCGCTCTATAGCCGTTTCTAATGAACTGTACAGCGCGTTTACACTGACGAGCTGCCACTTGATCGAACGGGTCAGGCGTCGACCGCGAGCGTACGCGTGGGGCGATGGATATAGGCATTATTGCAAGTATAAATTATTGCATTATTGCATCAAGAGTCCATATCCCCGTCTCCACTGTAGTAGCTTGTAGTCGGACGAGACGAGATTATATTTTCTCTCGAAGCTTCGCTCTACAGATGTCTACTACAGAGCGCTACTATAGATTCGCCGATGAATCTAAATAGCAGAGAAATTCCCACCCTCCATATATATATCGCGTATATTACTGCTCTTCATTTTTCGCTTTCCCATGCTTTCCTTCTCCCTCTCGCTCCACATTCCCCTCTCCTTTCCGTCTCCTTTTCTCTCTCTCTCTTCTGTTTTCTCTACTCGCATACTACATACACCTGCGTACTAAGGGGCGGCAAAGGGGCCATGGCGCCCCTGTTGATTGGCAAACAAAACAAAAAAAACAATTTTCCTTGCCTCTCACGCGTCTTCACAGACTGGCCACAATTCCTGATACTCTGCATCTGCTGAACAACATTCTCTAAAATGAGCATTGTCTAAGTCTAACTTCGTTCTATACAATGACTCAGCCACGATTCTCTGCTCTCATCTCTCTTTTCGGTTGAAACAAAGTTAAGTGATGACATTTAAATGTCAAGAAATCCTCCAAAAGTTCTGTGTAAAGCAAAAATCGGACGAGTAAACTTGACTTGGATTTTGAGATTTTGCAGCAGAACAAACATGACTTAATAAGAAAGGAGATAATTTCTTCTTTGCTTCAGATTTGTGTTGTTGCAAGTGCTTTGATTGAATGTATGGTTCTGCACTCTATGACGAAGAAAAGCAAATTGGAAATGCTTTGTGAATAACTTGATAAATTCGAACTTATAGACGGCCATTTTTGGCATCCACCTCGGTTTTTATTTCAAATCCGCATTTCAACACTATTTTAAGTAATCTGTTCTCATATCAGGGGAAGGCAAAACAATCTTTCGATGTAAATTTCCTTTTTATTTTAATAGAGCGGGCTATTCTGCACTACTTTAGTTTTTATTTGAAATCAAATTTCAATATTGGTTGTGAGTTTCTTCATCAGAGAAAGAAAAACATTTTTATAACGAACAAATGTTAAGTGTGATCTTAACGCTATTGTAGTCCTAAACCGGAATACAATTGTTTTAATATTCTTTTGTAATTAAATAAATGCATGTTACTTCAGTCGTTCCAAACCACATCTACCTGTTTGTCGCCGTAGATTTTTATTTCGATTTCATTCAATATGACCTAACATTTTTAAAAAATAATTTTAGCATTTTAACTTTTATATGAGGAATGAACAGTTTATGCGGAAAACATGCAACATTGCATGTACTGGCTAACAAACAAATCAAACTAATCCAATATTCGTCAGTGCTTGAATGAGGACTATAGCGTAGCTAAGGGGGGCACAAGAGCCATTAGACCCCCTACTTGATCGGAGAGTAGCAAAGAATTAAGAGAGAAGGGCCGCTTAATGGATTGGTCCTATACACTATTACCATATTACTAATAATGAAAATGAAATGCGCAAAAATGCCATTTTGAATGCACATATGTTTCCAATAATTACCACTACCTGTGGAGGGGAAACACCTCCCCCGTGAGAAATTGGCTTCTCGTTGTCTTTGGTACGCATAACTGTCTTTTCTTCCCACCCGACTGCTTCCCTGAAAAACACTGGCTTCGTACATCCATTTTCACTGGTCAGGGCTAAGGGTCCACCAACATGTCGTGGTGTAACCCAGCGCCTTCCGGCGCCCACAGCCAGGGGCCATCGTCCCGCACGTTTGATCGGATCGGAGGTGGAAAAAATAAAAGCGAGGGAGGGGGTTATAATAGAGGGATGTGCATTCCACTTTCTCATATAAGTACCCCTAATATACTGAATTTATTGGGGAAAATGCCATTTTCATGCACGATTTTTCAAAAATCTCCACTAACCGTTGAGGGGGGATTACCCCCACACCCTACCGCCTCGTCGCTTCGCTCCGCTCGCCTTGGCGCCTCCCTGTTTTCCCATTGCTGGCTACGCCATTGCAAGACAATGAATGTTTGCATGAATTTGCGGATTTTAACTCGTCCGTTGATCTTGCAGTCCTTGTAGTATTACTGTCTAACTTAAGGTGAGAGGGAGAGAGATCAAGAGTGAGCAAGAGAGGAGATAGGAGGAGAGGAGAGAGAGAGAGAGAGAGAGAGAGAGAGAGAGAGATAGAGAGAGAGAGGAAGAGAGAGAGCAAGAGAGAGAGCGGGAGGGAGGGAGAGAGAGAGAGAAAGAGAGAGAAGGAGAGCAAGAGAGAGGAGAGAGGAGAGATGAGAGAAGATGAGATGAGCGAGAGAGAGAGAGCCGAGAGAGGTGAGAGGGAGAGAGAAGAGTGCAAGAGAGAGAGATAAGAGATAGCGAGAAGAGAGCAGAGAAGAGAGGTAGGGTGAGAGAGTGAGAGAGGTAGGGTGAGCGAGAGAGAGAGAGGTAGGGTGATAGAGAGTGAGAGAGAGAGATAGAGAAGAGAGAACGAGAGAGAGTAGAGAGAGAGAGAGAGAGAGGAGGAGAGATGAGAGAGAGAGAGGTGGGAGGGAGAGAGAGAAGAGAGAGAGAAGCAGAGACCGAGAGAGCAAGGAGATGGAGAGAGATGGAGAGAGAGAGAGAGAGAGAGAGGAGAGAGAGAGAGGAGAGGAGAGCGAGAGCGAGAGAGAGGTGGGAGGAAGATGAGAGAGAGAGAGAGCAGAGAGAAGAGAGAGATAGAGACGGAGCGGAGAGAGAGAGAGAGAGAGAACAGAGAGAGGCGAGAGAGAGAGAGAGCAGAGCGGGGGGGGGGTGCGGCCACTGACGGGATCCCCATATCCGTAAGCTAGGCTGCCGCCACGTCCGCTACCGATCGAAGTCAGTGAGTGCCCTGAACCAGCCTCTGTACCCAGCTCCTGTAACCTATACTAGTGACGCACCCACTGACACCATGCCCTCTGCACCTGCGCAGCGCGTCGATCTCTATCAATCCTGTTCTATGAACTGTGTTGCAGCGCGTTTACACTGACGACTGCGAGTTGGCGCGACTCGATCGAGCGGTCAGCGTCGACCGGAACGTACGCGTGGGCGTTGGATTATAGGTTAGGGTATATATATATATAAATAATATATAATATATATATATATACCCTATATAATATTATATATAATTATACCCTAACCTATAGTATATATATATATAATATACCTACACCACGACGGCCGTGTAAACGTGTGTGTTGTGTGGTTTAGGGTAGGGGTTGAGGGTAGGGGTGTAGGGTGAGGGTGATCATTACCACTAACCCTATATATATATATACCCTAAACCCTAATAAATGTATTATATATTAGGGTAGGGTATATATATTATATATATGGGTTAGGGTATACTATATAGTATATACCTCACCCTAACCCCTAACCCCTACCCTAGGACCACAGAACACACCCACGTTACACGCGTGCTCGCAGAGTAGCACGCGTGCGTGCACGTAACACGCATGGCGTCACCATACACGCATGGCGCGCAACGTACCCGCGTGGTGCACACTACCACGCGTGGCGTGCACATACACGCGTACCGCGCACATAAACACCACGTATGCTCGCACATACACATCGCACGATGCGGTCATGTGCATTCTGTCACTGCAGATACATTCCCGTGCACCTATGTATCGCAGGCCGCAGGTACACCGCGCGTGTATGTAAGCGCATGCGCGCGTGGCAGCGATAAGGAGCTCGGCCTTCACGCTCTTGGACAACCCAATGCGCTCGTGGCAACACGGCATCCTGCACTGCTGTTGACTCGTCACGAGTCTTTGCGCCTGTTGGCGTGCGGAACGTCAGAGTCGTGTTAGCTCCTTGCCTACCCGCAGAGTTGTGGTATTACAACATCTGCTGAGTTCTGTCTGTACGGAGGCGGATGTGCCATCGTCGTCATCGTAGTTGTGTTATTAGTTGTTGTTGTTGTTTGTTTGTTCTGCTGTTTCTTGTGGCGGCGGCAATGGAGAGGAGAACAGGATAAGTAGAAGCGAATGTCTGGGGATCGCGGGATGAGGATCAGTGAGTTGGGTATTTTAGCGACGGGTGCGGAGCAGATGATTAATGGTTTGGATTTCGGTGCGATACTCCTTCCTCGACTTCGTGTTTTCCTCTCTAGAAGTTTGTGTACGCGTGGTGTAGCTGGTCCTTATACAATGTTACCATGATTTGTTATACAAATGTTATCACGGTCATTGTTATACAATGTTAATCGACGATTCTTATACAGTGTACCACAAATTTTACACATGGCACCGACGATTGTTATAACAATGTACTGTTATTACAATCGAGCATGAATGGTTTGCAATTGAATCTTGGCGTGATGTGTTAATCCGTTGATCTTGCAGCTCCCTTGTAGGTATTACGCTAACTTAAGGTGAGGGAGAGAAGATAGGAGGAGCTAAGAGAGAGACGAGAGATAGAGAGAGAGAGAGAGAGAGAGAGAGAGAGAGGCGAGAGAGAGAGAGGTGGGAGGAGAGAGAGAGAGAGCAAGAAGAGCAGAGGGGGGAGAGCGGGGGGGGGTGGCGGACGACGTGGATCCATATTCCGTAAGCTAGGCTGTCGCCACGCCCGCTACTGCTGAGTCAGTGATGCTGACGCCGCCGCTGTAACCCTTATCACTTATGACACACTGACAACTCTGCATCTACTGCAGCCTCGAACCGGTGATCTCTATCAAGCGCGTTACTATGACGTGTGGTGCAGCGCGTTTACACTGACGACTGCTAAGTGGCGACGACTGATCGAGCGTCAGCCGTCGACGCAACGGAGCGTACGCAGTGGGGCGTTTGATATAGGTTAGGGTATATATATATATATCACAGAGCTAATTAATTACATAGAGTGTTCAACGAAAAAAAGGGAAAATGTGCTGAATTTCACGACAACATTATCTACTTTGCCTGCGAGTCTATATAATTGTCATGTATTGCATTAAGGCAAATTCCTTTGCTCTCTAAAACATAGCCCACCGCTTTGTCATACGATACTTCCTAGGCGGAATATCGGCTCTAAACCTCCCTCCTCACATTGCAAACCCGCTTCGAAATACGACTTCTGTCGCCCATCCTCACGCGCTAAGCGTTGCTCGTGAGAGTTTCGGTTTTCGCGATAATTTTATGATGATTTTCGGTGCGAGGTGCAGGTGGAGGTGACTTTCGGAGCACGCGCCCTATGACGCCTTATCTTCCCATTATTCGTTTCCTAGCCGGCTAATGCCCGTCATGATGGACCGGCAAATGTTTTTTTAATTACGTCTCTTATCAACGCAGCTAGTAAGAGTACAAATTTTGGGCATGTGACATGCATTATCAGCGCTCCAAGAGCGTGACGGAAAGCGATTAGCCGAAATGCTTAGACGCGTGAAGGATGGGGACAGAAGTGGATTCGAGCGGCGTTTGGCATTGGGGGGAGGTTTAGAGGCCGATATCTCGCCTTAGGAGTATCGTATTGACAAGCGGTTGGTCTTAGTTTTAGAGAGCAAAGAATTTCTGCCTTAACTGGCAATACCATGAATTATATAGACTCGCAGGCAAAGTAGAATAATTTTGGTCGTGAAATAGCACATTTTCCCGTTTTCCGTTGTAACGTCTATGTATATAGCTCTTGATATATATATATATATGATATATATATTATATATATATATATAGGTTAGGGTATATATATATATAAGGGTTGGATATATATATATATATAATATATATATATATATACCTAACCTATATATATATAATTATATAATATACCTAACGCCTATTATATAAGTAATATATATATATATATGTATCTAACAGGCCTATATATATATATATACGTTATTTATTTATATATACCCTATAACCACGCGTGTACGTGGGTGTGTGGTGGGGTGGAGGGGTGTAGGTAGGGGTAGGGTGAGTATATATATATATAGGGTTAGGGGTATATATAATATATATACCTCACTCCTAACCCTACCTAACAACACCGACGTTACACGCGTGCGTGCAGGTACACGCGTGCGTGCACGTACACGGCCTGCGTCACATACAGCGCGTAAGCGTGCACATATCGACGCGTGCGGCACGTACTCGCATGCGTGGCGTACACGCATGGCGTGCGCGTACACGCATGGCGGTGCGCGTACACGCGTTGCGGTGCGCATACACGCGTGCGTGCGCATACACGCGGCGTGCGCATACACGGTGCGCTTACGGGTGTGGCAGCCGTGCGTGCCGGAAGATCGTGCATGCGTGCGCGTACACAGCATGCTCGCACGTACACGCGGCTCGTGCACATACACGCGTACCGGAACATACTACACGTGCGAGCCCGGTACCACTATGCTCGCGACATACACATGCCACGGCATGCGGTGCCTGTCATCTGTGCAACGCAAGATACACTCACGGTGCACCAATTGTAGCAGTGCGCAGGTACACGGCCCGCGTGTATGTGACACAACATGCGCTGCAGTGCACATAAGGAGCTTGGCTCACGACTGGACAACAATGCTCTCGTAGCAACACCGGCATCCTGATCTGTGACCTGTGCACGACAAGTCTTTGCGCCTGTGCGTGGCGGAACCTCGCTTTTATGCCACAGAGAGTGTGTTTAGCTTCATTGCCTGAACCGGCAGAGTTGTTATTGGACAATCATCATGTAAGTTCTGTCTGTACTGGGGGCGGGATGTGTCTATCGTCGATCATCGTAGTTGTTATATGTTGTTGTTGTTGTTTGTTTGTTCTGCTGTTTTTGTTGGCGGCGGCCAACGAGAGGAGAACAGGGAAGAAGAGAAGGATGTTGGGTGATGCGGATCGGATTCAGCGAGTGGATTTAGAGACGGGGTGCGGAGGCAATGATTATGGTTGGATTTACGGTTGCATACTCCTTCCTCGAGTCGTTTTCCCTGCTAGAGGGTTTGTGTCAGCGGTGGACTGGTCCTTTATACAATGGTTACCATGATTGTTAATACAATGTTATCACTGTCCATTTTATACAATAATTATACACGATTATTATTACAAGTGTTAACGCACAATCTTCATCATGGGCACCGATCGATTGTTATATCAGATGTAACGTTATACAATCAGAGCATGCACTGGCGTAGCTAAGGGGGCACAAGGGGCCATGGCCGCCCCCCTGTTGACTACAAACAAAGACAAACAAAAAAATTTTCGGACTTGCCTCTCACCGCGTCATTCACATGACTGGCCACAAATTCCTGTTACTTCTGCATCTGCTGAACGTAACATTCTCTAAAATTGAGCATTGTCAAGTCTAAACTTCGTTCTATGCAATGAACCGCACGATTCTCTGCTCTGCATTCTCTCTTTTCGTGAGCAGCGAGTTAGTGAATGACATTAATGTTCAATCGAATCCTCAAACGACCGAGAAGACTTTGACTTTGGATTTGGAGATTTCTGCAGCAGACAAAACCTGATAAGAAAGGAGATTAATTCTTCTTTGCTGCAGATTTGTGTTGTTGCAAGTTGCTTGATTGAAATTTTATGGTTCTGAACTCTATTGACAGAAAAAAGAAAATGGAAATGCTTTGTGAATAACTTTGAATATATCGAACTTATAGACGGCCATTTTGGCATCCACCCTCGGTTTTTATTTTCAAATCCGATTTCAAAGACTATTTTTAAGTAACTGTTCTCTTATCAGGGGAGCAAAAACAAAGTTCTGTCATGGTAAATTTCGCTTTTAGTTTTAATAGAGCGGCAATTTTGCAGTACCTTTGTTTTTATTTGAAATCAAATTTCAATATGGTTTTTAAGTTCTCATACAGAGGAAAGCAAAACATTTTTTTATCATAACTGCAAAGTTAAACTGTGAATCTTTGAACGGCTATTGTACTTCTACAACGATGTTAAATCTTTTGTAATTTAAATAATTGCATGTTTATTCAGTGCATGGTACCAACGACATCTACACTGTCTTTTCCCCTAGAATCTTTATTTCGATTTCATTCAATATGCCTCTACTTTTTCAAAAAATAATTTAACTTTTTAACTTTATATGAGGAACTTGCAAACAGTTTATGACGGATAAATGCAACCATTGCATGGTACGCTAACAACAGCAAAGTCAAACACTAACTTCATAATTCCGTCAGTGCTTGATGAGGACATAAGGCGCAAAGCTAAGGGGGGGGCACAAGCAGGCCAGACCCGCCTCCTTGATCGAGAGTACAAAAAGTAAGAGAGAAGGCCCTTAATGGATTGGTCTAGTACACTATTACCTATACCGCTATTAAGAACCCCCTGAAATGCGCAAAAATGCGCATTTTTAATGCAACATATTTCAAAAATTACCGCTCTGTGGGAGGGAAACACCTCACCCCGTTGAGAAAGTTGCTTATCGCTGTCTTGTGTCGCTTTAACTCTTTTCTTCCCATCCCTGAGAAAACACTGGCTTTTTCGTAGCACGCATTTTCACTGTGGCTAGCTAAGGTCGCACAACTGGTCGTAGTGTAATGCCTCAGAGCCTTCCGCGCCACAGCCAGGGCCATCGCCCACGATTGATCGATTGGAGTGAAAAATAAAAAGCGAGGGAGTGGGGTTTATAGAGCGGATTAGCTATATCCACTTCTCATCATAAGTTATACCCCTAATACTGGAATTTTAGTGGACAGAAAATGCCAATTTTCAATGCAACGAATTGTTCAAAATCTCTGCTACCGGGGAGGGGGATACCCTCCACCCCTACCCCCTCGGTCGCTTCGCTCCCTCGCCTTTGGCGCCCCGTGTTTCCAATTGCTGGCTACCCACTGCATACATAATATTTATACATATATCAGAAGTAGACATAGGGAATTAACTATTATCTAAATCCTATTATCCCTTAACTGACAGGGCGGCGCCAGGGTATTTCTGATAGGGGGAGCGAGACGGCGCGCAGAGCGTCCGCAGTCTGTTGGAATGTTGGAATTTTTGAAAAAAATGCAGCAGAAATGGTGCGATTTTGGTTGATATTTTTGAAGCCAATTTTCCAGATAAAAACTGTTAATGTTCATACTATGTTAACTGTAATATATAATATATAAATAATATATTTTATATATGATGATAGATGAGATCATAGTATGATTGTTAAGACCCTCAAGTGGCCTAACCTTTTCGCCGGGAACAGCATCATCGACAAATGATGGTCCCAACATTGAGGACTCCCAGAATAACACATTGACATCGATTATCAAATAAGTCAGCGAGGTTTTTTATAATGGATTGAATTTCGACACTCTAATTTTTCGACTTTTCCGATGAAAGTGGTCCAGCTTGTGAGGCTACATCACTCATTTTTGTGTGGTGGCATCATATCGAATATATGAGCATAACCTTGGCAGCTTAATGTCCGTCCAGTGGGATTAGGAGGATTTAGGCATACTATGTGTAACGAACATCGCAGTGGTATTCCAGTCTGTGGACACGTTCAGGCCTAGACCGTCTCTGATTGGTCAAAAATATCGCGCGATTTACAGTAAGGGTTCATTAATATACATCAAATACTGATATAGACACAGCTTGGATACATATTAACCCCTTTCCTCATCATTTGCAAGAAAATTATTGGGGGCGACCCCCCTATGACCTCCCCTATCATTTGCAAGATGTTTCTTCTTCTTTTTCTTTTCTTTTCTTTTTCTTTTTCTTTTTCCTTTTCCTTTTCTTTTTCGTTTTCTTTTTCTTCTTCTTCTTTCCCTATTCTTGCAAATGATAGGGGGCGAACGCTTCCCCCCCCCTGCCCCCCTCTGGCGCCGCCCCTGCTAACTGATATCCCTATTATTTACTTCTGATATATATCAAAATAGAATATGGAGTCATAAGTTAATTCACTCCTGATAGTACATATTACCAGGATATTACGATAAAGGACGGGATTATCGGGATTATCGGGATTATGCTATCGCAGAAGTGGCGAACCGGAGACCGGTGCACGCATGATACAACCAGTGACCGATTGCAGAAACTGTCGGGCGGCTGTCATCGGGTTATGTATCGATGGACGGCATTTGTGTTGTTGCTCAAAAATGTTAGGATCCTAGTAAGATAAGAAGAGATTTTCGCGGTGAGATAGTTTAAATTAGAGGATACCGAAGAACAGTGTGAGTAGTATAGTAATTTGGTGGTGACCGCAGAGCCGTATCTCTACTCGAAAATCAATTAAATATATTTATATCAAAATACCGGGACAGCTAGTTCCACTTCCAGGGTCCAAAATTTAGTCATACATAGCATAGATATAGAAGAAGATTGGATTCTTCTTCTATATCTATGGTCATACTCATGAGATACACAACAAGTCAATTGACATTGGGCTCAAGGATCTAAGAGCTGTCCACATTTGTACATATAGGCCTACACATGTCACACATTTGCGAAAATGAATTGTGGTCAGCGCTTATAATTATATCCATAAACCACACTGTTAGGTCCTACGTACTGTTAGCCTGACCAGGCGCTACGACTCACTGACACTGTTTCATAATTCGTTCCTGTCACACTCACAGGCACTTGGGCCGTTTCAATAATAAAATGATCATGGTTAATATTTAATAGTCCGAGCCGATGCAGACCCCAGTAATGGGCCTGCGCCAGTAATAAACCCGCACCCTCAGATTAGCAAAGCGGAGTTTACGTCTGCATTTGCGGACTAGGTTAATAAATACAACTTGTCAGTACTACTAGTACTAGTACTAGACCTACCAGTACCAGTAATAGTCTTAATGTTTGTTTTGACCTAATAACTTCACTTCAATACCGTCCAATACACCGCTGCAACACACATTCCTATAGCGCGCACGCCATTGTGCACAAATACACAGTAATATAGAGTAGTATTACTGTGTTATTATATACTATGTTATATATTATATATTAACATAGTTTACTCTATATTACTGTGTATTTGTGCACAATGGCGTGCGCGCTATAGGAATGTGTGTTGCAGCGGTGTATTGGACGGTATTGAAGTGAAGTTATTAGGTCAAATCAAACATTAAGACTATTAGTATTACTGGTACTGGTAGTGGTAGGTCTAGTAGTACTAGTAGTACTGATTAGTAGTAGTATTTATTAACCATCATTTTATTATTGAAAAGGCCCAAGTGCCTGTGGTCCCTGTTGTTGCGCGATTGTTGCGCTGTTGGCTTGCGGGATTGAAGGGCTACACTGGTAAGTACACATTTGTTAGCTCTTCCAGTGTAGCCCCAAAGGCTCAGGAAAGTCCTGGATGAGGCATGAAGAAATAATGTTCTTGCACTACGTGTATGAATCCTGATGAAATTACATGCGTTTTTTTAAATATTTGCCTATTGCAGATGCCAGATCACTATGTGCAAACCTGGTGGTGATTGACTTTGAAATCAGTGCAACTCGCTCGAACGAGATGGCGGAATCAAAAGTCTCTGACATTGTCCTCTGGGTGAAGCCAGAGCCATTCAACTTTGGAGCTCTGCACCTGCAACCACATAGCAGACTTAGCCTACACGTGGGTATACTGATCGATTGCATACAGCTACGGGACCTATACTGTGTTACCTTTAACTGAGTGTTGACACAATGCGTAAATACTATCGCACTCGTTATCATAGCAGTAGCTAGCTGCAGAAGTTGCGGTGATGATGTACTATGATAATCGAACCAACAGCAATAAATAGCTTGCAGCGTGTATTGCCGTGAGTGATTTAATTATGCACTCGAGTTAGTGCAGGATGGATGCGTATGCGGGGTTTCGATATGCGGTATAGAGCCTCGGGTGTTTTTTTGCTAAATCTTCTGCTGACTTAGCTTTAACATACAGTCCTAGTGTTTTTCTGCCACTGCTGCTGGTGGCACCAAACCCATGGCAGTACGGTGGGGCTACTGTTGGCTCAAAAATCTGAAAGGATATCCTGATAAGTATTTTGTTTGTAGACTTTCTGTTATTGTGCTTTTGACACTTGCCACTTGCAGAACATCAAGAAGATTGTAGCCTACTCAAAGACGAAAGCAAATCTGGGCTTTCCACGACTGAGGTATGCAGTAACTAGAGACATGTGTGAACCGTAGAGAGGTCTGTTTTTCGTACAAGCACTCCCTACAAAATATTTGTCAACCAATTTTCATGTAAGAACATTCAAAATCTAAATCTAAATTGTAGAATAGACTGCTAGGTGCTCAGCGCATTTGAACAATATATAGGCTGTGATTCCAGTTGCGTGGTTGGTTGAATATTATACGTGGCATCACTGACTGCTAGTAGCAGATTAAAAGCCCATTATGATCTCTGTAAAACTTTACAGTTCACTCGGTATCTCAGCGTTCACAGTTAGTGTGTGCTCTTGTCACTGTCCAGTTTAGATGTGTCAGTGTGCGCAACCTGTGTGCCTGAGTAAAGACATGTCAAATAGATAGTGAAAAGGCTTGATCTGTTTTTGCAGCTATTCAGTATGGAAACACATTGCCTGCAATAAGCTGTCGATGTCTGAAGAACTAGCATGGATGTAAGTTAAAGATAGTTAGGTAATTTAATTGGTTAATATTACGGTAAGTTTAGATGAATTTAATTTATTGAATTGACGTGCATTATTGCATAGTACCAAGCCTATCTGTGCAGCGTTTGTGTCCAGGATGTTAATATAAACAGTGGCCAGCCAAGCGAGAAAGGTGCGGTATTGAGTGTCATCTTTTCACGCTGTGTTGTTTGTGCAGGTATTTCTCTCTGTGTGACTTGCTGAGTGAGAAATCGAGGGATCAGTTTCTACGATGCGACAGACTGTATGCAAGAGGCACATCAGCCGAAGAAAAGCGTAAGTGCGGCAAGGTTACAGCGAGTATTTCAAAACATTCTGCTGTGATGATTGTTGCAAACGTAATATCCTTTGAAGTATACCATAAAATATGCTGTCAAGTATGCTTGAACGTTCAATGTAAAAAAATTATTTATTATAAAATATGCCAAATGTTCTGAATATATAATTTTATATATTGTTATTATTTTCAAACATCTGTGACAATACACTGTGCGGTCCCATTCGAGACATCTGCGATGGGAGAACAGATGTTGGTTGTGCTCACCAGGGGGCACTGTTGCAGGTCGTGCTCACCAGGGGACGCTTTGCTGTTGCAGGTCGTGCCCAGGAGATCCTTACGGTCGACACTCTGCACTTTGTGCTGCTGCTCTTCATCCAGCACCTGAACAAGATCAGTTTGCGGTCGTCACTGGTGCCGGGAGAGGAGTGGCCAGTGCGATCTCGCTCACCTTCTCCTGACCTTGACAGCCGTGCATCGCCCGCCATGAGCCGGGTAGGGGGCGCTGTGCGCAGTGCTGTACGATAGCGATCGGTGATGATTGTGTCAAGCGGTGGCTCTTCATGACAAACCGAATATTGACGTGAAACCTAGTAATTGATATGAATGAAAGGATACGATGGACAGTGTAATCTGTATGGGGGCATATAGCTGCATGTTCTAACTATGCAATTACTGTGGTAGATGACACAAACAGAACATGATAGCAGTATGTCGTTATGTCTATCACAAGATCTAGCCCAACCTATCATGCTTGGTCTACTATAGGTCTACTCTATAGTAGACCAAACGTGATAAGGTTGGTGCTATTATTGCATCGCGCAGAACGGGGGAAAGTGCGATAATGCTGACTCTGTGTGTCTGTGTTGCAGTCTCTTGACGAACAGAACCACCTGAGCTTTGTCGTTAGCAACCTTACCTCGATGCTTGAGCTGCTAACCAACTCAGGTGAGTCCCACAGCAGGTGCCAGGTGCTATGAATGAGGCCGTTGCCATAGCGATGCTATAAGCTGTTCGATGCATAGCGATTCTATTACATGTGATGTATTCGGTGGAGTTTACTGTGCAGTCTGCGATCTTGGTAATGTAGCATCACTCTGTTGTGTCAAGGGCTTCATCTGAATGAAGAATACTGTGTAATTCACAAGCCTGCACAACACAGACCCTCTCACACGTACGCTACCGTACACGCTCACACGTTCATGAGGATGCACCCATGCATGAAAACATGCATGCAACTACGCACGCATGCACGACACGTTAGGCCAATGGTTGCCCAACATTTGTGTTTCGCGTAGAGCGGTTAGTAGACAGGTGCAGAATGTAGTGATGCTTCCCTCACGTTTGTTTGTGTTTTGCGTTGCAGACTTGACGGACAGGCACGATGAGGCCATGGTACCATACGATGCAGTCATATCTCTTGGTTGGCTCATCGGCGGGTCGGTGGACCGCGGCCACTCCGCGACCCCCCTCCACGACATCGCCACCATGCCCACCCTCTACACAGCCACCGGATATGCGCAGGTAGGTGCGAAAACATGCTCTCGTGTAGTGTTCAGATACTTTATTTTGTAACTACACAAATTTATATGCTCTACGACTATACCAAATAGTAACATTACATAACAAGATCAATTATATGGATTATCAGTGTGCGTGTGTTCTTCTAATTTGCGTGGAAACATCGATTTTACTGAATCATTGGCTATGGTTTACTGCTATGCAGGTGTCCAGGGCATTTTCATTCAAGGCTCTTGCTTCCTGGATTCAGGCGTCCCTGGGTGTGAACCCGTTTGGTGTCTCGTCGTGCATAATAGGTGGCAGGCGGTTGTCATGGCCGCTGGGCGGTGAGTCACACAGTGTGTGAAGGCGCTTATTAGTAAGAAAGAGATATATATATATATATATATATATATATATAGAGAGAGAGAGAGAGAGAGAGAGAGAGAGAGAGAGAGAGAGAGAGAGAGAGAGAGAGAGAGAGAGAGAGAGAGAGAGAGAGAGAGAGAGAGAGAGAGAGAGAGAGAGCGAGAGCGAGAGAGA
>NW_014577204.1:47278-49264 GCF_000485595.1 Priapulus caudatus | reverse complement strand
TAACCTCTACGTAGTGTGTGTGTGTAGACCTAGTAACCTCTGGGTAGCGTGTGTGTGTAGGCCTAGTAACCTCTGGGTAGCGTGTGTGTGTAGGCCGAGTAACCTCTGGGTAGCGTGTGTGTGTAGGCCGAGTAACCTCTGGGTAGTGTGTGTGTGTAGACCTAGTAACCTCTGGGTAGCGCGTGTGTGTAGACCTAGTAACCTCTGGGTAGTGTGTGTGTGTAGGCCGAGTAACCTCTGGGTAGCGTGTGTGTGTAGGCCGAGTAACCTCTACGTAGTGTGTGTGTGTAGACCTAGTAACCTCTGGGTAGCGCGTGTGTGTAGACCTAGTAACCTCTGGGTAGCATGTGTGGGTAGTCTGTGTAGCACCACTCTATCCATATATGTGGAATGGACAACAGTCATGCATATGTAGCACTGCGTGAGAGTGGGGTCTCTGCCATTGCCAGCCCGGGAGTGTGCAAAAATAAGTCAATCTCAGTAAATAAATAAATTAAATAAGTAATACAGTAACAAGTCTGAGTGAATAAGTAAGTAAGTGCATCGTAAGTAGCTCTGTGTGAGAGTGAGGTCTCTCCTGTTGCAGGTCTGTGAGTGTGCAGAAATGCCGCAGCTCCACTATCGTGCTAGGTGCGGTGGAGACGGCCGTCCAGGTGACCGGCTGCAAACACCTGAAGCTCGTAGCAGCCTGTCGACAGCTAATCATCAGGTGAGTGGACATACCTGCTGTATAGAATATCACCCGGTGGGTGAGAGTGAGAGTGGCAGGCTGTTGACAGGGGTGTTGACACACCAGCTAATGCATATACCATCAGGTGGACACATGTGCAGCATATATGTGAGTCAGGAAAGCATGGTACCAGAAAACGAATGAATGTCGGCCTGCCACGCCTGTATAGTACTGATGTCGGATGCTCTCTTGTCTGCCGTAGCTCGTCCTCTGCGGCCGTGGTTCATGTACTAACGCCGAGCCATCCGCTAATCCTTCAAGGGTGTGCGGACATCACACTGGCACCCTACCACACCTTCTATCCCCAGCTAGATGATCATCTACGTACGGTGGGGCTGTCGTCACAGCCAAGCTGTTGGGATGCCCCCCTCAGCATTGGTGAGTATATGAGATGCCCCTCTGCATATGAGAGTATGCAGAGAAATCTTTCATAAGGTAGATATCTACACTGCAGGTGGAGTATGTAAGATGGCCACCTGCAGTGCAGGGAAGTACATGGAGTGGCCCACTAAGCATAGGCCAGTGTACGGGTTGCCTGCCACAAGAATAGGTCATAGATCTGTATGTGGGGTGGTCCTAATCATAGGTGCTTGTGCTTGGACTCCTACAGGAAGAAAGATATATCTGTTTTACTCACCAGGTAGCAGTGTGTACACCATAACTCACTTCGTGGTACACGTTTTTGAACAAATGTTACGCATGTGAGTGCTTTTCATGATGCATTGCGTTTATGCCTGTAATGAGAGTTACATCATAACAATGATCATAACATGGTGACTAATGATAATAACATCTGTGTTACGTTACAGATAAAGACTATAAGGAGGACTCCTCAGCCTGGAAACTGATGGACCCAAAGCACTTCTACCTGTTTAACATACCATTCGAAATGGATGGTACCACCAAGGTATTTTCACACCCTGTTAATATTACAATCGCGAAACGCCTGTCGTAGATGGAGTGGTAAAAATGGAATTGATGGATAGAGATAGATATAGAGTATATATGGTCGTAGATGGAATGTCTAGTGGGGGTAATATGGATGTGTGGGTTGCACGGATGGATAGATTGACTATACTGTCCTAGGTGTAAGCGATTATTGTGAGACCAGGGAGTTGTGATCATGTTGAGAAAGCATGGTGAGGTTGCTGAGGGCATATATACTATATACAGGGATGAGATTCTTCCGCGGATCCGCGGAAATCCGCGGATTTGACAGTCCCAGGGGTCGATTTTGTGAAACGTCTAAATTCGTT
>NW_014577204.1:24563-46134 GCF_000485595.1 Priapulus caudatus | reverse complement strand
GTATATATAGTACTATATATCTGTCTTTATCTACAGAGTATACCAGAGGTTCTGCCCACAGCATACAGAGAAGCTGTCCAGCAACGGGAACAGCACATTTCCAACTGGCAGACTTCGGTCAAGGAGGCGGGTCTAACCAAACAACAGCGCAAGCAGTTCCAGGCTTTAGTGGAAGCCAAGTTTCAGGTACGTGCATGTGCAGTTGATTGAACCCTTCTACCAGGTGGTGCTGATATTCTATTCTGTACATAGCCAACATTGCCAGGGCTTGAAACTAACGCTCGCCCGCTCGCCCGAGGCTAGTAGAAATCAGTAAGGGCTAGTAGAATTTCTGGTCTGACCAGCCCTGTTGGCGAGTGGAAATGCCTACCAGATAACATATTACTACTACTAGTACTTTTTCAGCAACTACTAACCCGACCGAACTAGTAATAAGTAATATAAAATTTGCGTGTGCAAACATAATAAAATTGCAAAACCTAAACTTAACAGTCACGGTACCTCAGACAATAAAATCGGTTCAACCACCATGCTGCTCTAATCTCTATTCACAAACTCATGCCAATCCCCTCACAGTGTATACGCAATACGGTTCTGTTCTACTTTCTGTTTACGTTCGTGGACCGGTTAGTTAACTTAGTTTACGTTTCAGCTGACCTCAGGGTTAAACACTACAATCCCTCCCCTTTTCAAACGAAGATTATTTCAATTTGATGTTTGCTAAATATCAAATTAAAAACTCAAATTTACTTATACGGAGTTGGAATCACCCTGGTTAATATACAATCCAGTCTCTGTGTCTATAATTAACGTGGAATAGTAATCATGGTTTTGTCAGGTACTGTTATGAAAATAACCTCTTTAAACCTACATAATACATTCCTGTAACTGGTATTCTAAGCCTTTTATAATACGATGTGCATCCTAACACTAGCATAACACGCTTCTATGTGGCTTATATTCAAGTCAACTAAGCAATACAACTCTACAAATCTCAAACTAACACAAACAGAATAACTCAACTTATAACTCTATACTGTACTTGCTATATATATATATATTGTACTGTATATGCTGAATCTAAATTTTCACAGTCAAGGAATTTCGCAGAATGCATCTCGGAGCGTCTAAAATCAACCCCCCCCCCGCAAATGGCAAAATTTTGCTCACTGCGTAGCCTCAGCACGACACTTCAGAAAAGTAAGGGCTGGGAGATATTTTTAAGGGCTAGTAGATTCTACAGGTCACTAGCCCTGATGGCTAGTGAACATTTTAGGTTAGTTTCAAACCCTGATTGCCATGTATAGATGGGGAACTTGGAGATGAATGGGATACAATGTTGTATTGCATCTAAAGTCAACCAAATTAAGTTTGTGGTGAACATTTGGTTGCTGCGGAGTACATCTCCATATTGGTGCATTGCAGGAGTGGTTGATTGAAACTGGACACAAACGTGAGCTAGATGGACTAGTGATGTCTTCCCACGTGGCGACCTCTACTGGAAGCAAATGAATTAAATGTAAACAATGATGGCTTTGTAAATTCGTGTCTGTGTGCTATATGTGATGAAATGAAATAAATGCTTGCAAGCTGCTTCAGGTTTTACTGAGAGAGGAGACGAGGAAAGGTAGTGATCTACAAGATATTCAGTAAATTCTGTTACACAGTGTGTTGATGTACTTCCCACGACTCTGCTTGATTATATGCTTTGTAATTTCACTAATGTAGTGCAATTATTTGTCTGATGAAATTATGGGTTGCTGTTTGTGTCCAGATACGGTTCAGATAGTTAAGAGCACACTGCATTATGATGTAGAGTGTACATAGGTCTGGAGTATCCACGTTTCCTCATATGAAATTGTTTGGTCATGTTTCAAGTGCAATTCTCATTCAATGTATTTATAATTGTTGTGCATGCATTTTGTAAGTTGTAAGCTGGTGGGACAATTCATGTTATTTATTTTGTGGATTTTGTTGATCTGCTTGTATTAGTTCCCCTGATTAATTATCAAGAATGTAATATATCACAATAATAAAATAACTGGACTGAAGTGATGTTTTCCTTTTTTTTAGCTCATCTGACATAGTCAGATGCAGCTTGTAGAATCGCATGAGCGTGCGTCCGTCCGCCGTGCCGTCTGTAGTCGTCTCGTCAACAGTTGGGCACAAATCTAAACGGCCTCGACGTACGGATTCGAAAGTCGGACGTGGGGGGTAATCCGAAAACGAGTTGGGATGTCGAACTGAAGGTCAAAGGTCAAAGGGTGTAAAAGAAAGGCGGGAACATTCCATCCTTAACCTCAAGGTATAGAGGAGGAAATGCAGAATTGCGGCACAAATCTAAACGGCTCGACCTAGGCTCGTGATAGTCGGTGTATAGCATCATGGTAGGAAAAGCCATCACTGTGCCGAAATTGGAGGTCAAAGGTCAATGGGGCACAGGACAGATTTTATGCATTTTCTGAGGACATGGTCTGACGAGCGATTGAAAAACTTTTTTGTTTCAGCGGTCACCTAGCATTTTTATGGCTTTATTGAAAGGACCATGAAATGTACTTTCCGCTGACTTGCGAAGAGTAAGTGTCGGATAACCTTTTGACCCTCAAGAGGAGGGTTAAAAAATGGATTGTTTACTGTTAAAGAATTTGACTACCGGGTTTGCTAGTAGAATTTATACATGCCTGGCATGCTATGAGGCTACCAATGTCACAGTGAAATTTCAAAGCTAAATTTGGATGAGAAGGTTTATGATCCTTAAATCGTATAATTTCTATGGCATTCTGTACTGTCAGTGTGTTACATGTAACTTATTATGCCACTGCCAGTGCATGTGGTGGTGATAGTACTGAGTAGTTTTTGTCTGCATTAATTAGTACAGGTGGCAGCTCTCTATTTCAACCTGTAGGCTTGCGTAGGTAAATGGATGAGTGCTTACCTATTTCTGTCTTGCAATAGTTGTTGCTACTACGTACGGTGGGAGCTTCCATCTTTCAATCTTAAGACACTTAAACGTACGCGCCATCTCGTGGCAACTTCATAACGATCTCAACGAACATTCCTTCGAGAAGGTTCTCGATACCATCCCTGTGCCTTCCATCTTTTCGGTGATACTGAAAAGTTGGGATACAAAACAGAAGAAACATGCCTGGCTTTTTTGCCAGAATAAATCAGTAAACGTTATATAACAACTATTAATGAAACAAAATAGACACCAGAGTCTATAGCCATGGATTTCAATGTATTTAATTATCTGAAAATGCGCGTAGGTGTATAATATTTATCCACTAAACGTATAATGCCAAACTAATACAGCATAGCACTGACACTCTGAAATTAATATTATTTCACTTCAAACAGGGTGGCGTTGTAAATAGCGTAGGTAGTGAACGTTGGTTGTTTGTGTTCTCTGTGTTTTCTGTAACTATCACCACCAATCGGATATGTAGCAGAGTTCATTGATGTTTTGAGTGTAAAAACTAGAAAATGGTATAGAAGGCTGATGAAAATCTACGGACTGCTCGTTCCATTTTGTTGTGAAACGGTAATTTCATAGTCGGAGTATCCAGGTGCTACAGCTATACGTCAAAGATGGCGGACCTCGAAGCGGTGTTGGCCGATGTTTAGCTATCTTATGGCCATGGAGAAGAGCAAGTCTACTCCTGCGGCCAGAGCAAGCAAGAAAATTATTTTGCCGGATCCAGGTGTGACATCTCGTCATAATTAGTGTAATGTTTTACATCATGCACACAACCATCCCCCCACCACCTAGTAGGTACTACCCTTGACTACATGTCGACTTCTCACTGGCTCTAGATAGTACTATAGCCGCGGGATTCGCTGCCGCAGGGGTATATAGCACATTCTGCCCATAGGATGTAATCTAAGCAAATGGTCCAACTGATGTGACCAAAAAATTATCCCCAAAACGTAAAATGATCGGGCTTTTTAACACTTATCTATCAACATGGACATCTCACCTTATCTTTTTGAACACTTCCACACTTTACACCAGGTTATTTTATTGCTGTTATTCCTCAAGTTCTTAGCACTGAAGAGCTTCACGCGTAGGCACACATAAGCAGAGCACCGCATTTGAATCAAACACAGTATTGCTAAGACTTTGAGGGAATACAGCAGTAAAGACCTGGTGTAAAGTTGTGGTAAGTGTTTCAAAAAGATAGGTGAGGTATGTCCATTGTTGATAGATAAGTGCTTAAAAAGCCGATCATTTTAGTTTGGGAGATAATTTTAGGGTAATCAGCTGGTACCATTTGTTAGATTACCTCTATTGCGAGATGTGCTATAGCCTGCGGCAGCGGATCGCGGGCTATAGCTATAGGCTATGGCGTGTATGCTGACATTGTCAATGTTGACTTTGTTGTCACAACACAAGAAACGATGGCTGAAATATCTCTTCCATTTTGTACATAGATGTGAAGTTATTGCGTAAAATACTAAGTTAACACATTGTTTAAACCTTCTCTTTCACCCTATTGTGCAGTGCTATGTCTGCAGGAAAGTAACGTAGTAGGAATGTGGAGGTGGCATGGTTTATTAGGTTGGTTGTGTGCTAGCTCTGTACTAGTCTATGCCCGCGTCAGTTGCCGCAGGCCTGCCGCAACTGTACGCGGGTATAGTATAGAGCTAGTTGTGTGCATGGTGTAAACCACTATATACGTACTGGTTTCACTAATTAATGTCACTTTTATTCAGGATGAAGGGCTAGGGGAGCAGGTTAAAGAAAAGATGTTAAATTTTCACACCAAAACAAATTCTTTGCTCTTTACTTGGGGTACATCATAAGACTAAATGTGGCTGCAGGCTTTCAGATTTGAAAAGTACAGGAGGACTACTAATGACTCCCCTAGGACACCATAGGGGGTCTTTTCACGCTCCATAATCCCCTTAGAGGCATGTGGAGAGCTCACTAAAAATCACACCCTGTAGAGGCATGATGGAGGCTCCACTAAAAATCACACCTTTAAAAGGATGATGGAGAGCTCCTGAGGCTCTCCATCATGCCTCTTGGGTGTGATGATGGATCATGCAATCCTCAGTCTAGAGTGAATCCAAACGAAAATTGGGATGTCATGTCATTACTGATTTCATTAATCTTCACCTTCATTCATTCAATGGCTTCGTCAGGATTACATTCTTTTCATCAACAATCCCAACACTAGCACACAGATTAATAAAAGAGTGATCGGATGTAAAAATAAACTTGTTTTATTTTATTCTGATTTCCATCCTTAGAGATTCTATATCCATGTACCTGCATATTTTCAGACACAAAATTTCATCACAATCCATCAACAAACTAGCAAATTACTTGTACGTAGCTAGCATGTATGGTAGCCCCTCCAGCCCTACGACTGTTTCACGTCGCAGAAAACACTTCTCGCCACGTATAGTAGAAAACGAGCAGGTAACTTGTGGCTACCGTTATAGGTACCTGTATTTGGATGCTGTTGTTTAGTTGTATTTATATATCTATATATAAACCAGAGGTAGTAACCAGACCCTGTACCTCTGCCATACGTTCAGTTACTTACACACCACAAATTGTTTGTGTGTGCTAACCTTTTGTACCCCCCTACATGAGAACTCTATGGAGCGCTATTTCAAAACATAACACTTTTGGTGCGCGATTTTCAACCACTTTATGGAGGCGGATGGATGCGCGCCCCATGGCCACAATTTTCGGTGCGCGTGGAGCGCCGCGAGCGCGATCGGGCCCCTTAAAAATGAAAGCCTGTGGCTGTGAAATTGTATTATACAGTGTTAACAATAAAAATAATAACGGTGCAGGTAAGTGCATGATGAAATGTCCATGTGAAACACTGAATTATCTGTATGAAATAAACATAAATGTTCCCAGCCTAGCAAGACAAGCTAAGAACTAGTGTACATAAATGTTTGCATTTCTGTCAGATGCACACTGCCAGTTAGCAGTTACATTTGTTAGAACAGCATATAAGGAAACTGTCATTAATCACTATGAACTGGTGTTGCTGTCATTAAATCGCTGACTGGCCTGTCTGGGCTGTACAGCTGTGTGGCCCCCTATGCCAAGATGCTCATGTAAGATGTCCATTGTGGAACCTGGGTGGTCCTCCGTGGTTGGCCTCCTCAGGCATCTGCACGGGTCAAGTGCAGATCGATTTTACTCATAATCAGGCTTTCATTTTTAAGGGGGCGCGATCGCGCTCGCACTTCACGCGCACCCAGAAATTGTGCCATGGTGCGTGCATCATCGCGCCTCATATAAAGTTGTGTGAATCGCGCACCAAAGTATGTGTATTATGTTGAAATAGCGCTCCATAGATGTTGTCAATGTAGAGGGGTACAAAAAGGTTCAGCAACACACAAATTTGTGGTGTTGTAAATAACTGAAACGATATGGCCAGAGGTACAGCGTTACTACCCTCTGGTTTATACAACTAGACAACAGCATCCAAATACAGGTACCTACACGGTAGCACAAGTTACCTGCTCGTTTTCCACTATACGTGGCGAGAAGTGGTTTTCTGCGGACGTGAAACAGTCGGTAGGGCTGAGGGGCTACATACGTGGCTACTACGTACAAGTAATTTGGCTAGGTTTGTTGATGGATTGTGATGATATTTCGTGATGAAATATGCAGGTACATGGATTAGAGTCTCTAAGGATGAGCATCAGAATAAATAAAACAAGTTTATTTTTACATCGATCAACTTCTTTTATTTAATCTGTGTGCTAGTGTTGGCGTTGTTGGATGAAAAGAATGTAATCATGACGAAGCCATTAAATGATATGAAGCGTGAAGATGAATGATAATCAGGGAATGACATGACATCAATTTTTCGTTTTGGATTTCACTCTAGACTGAGGATTGGTCATGATTCCTCATCACACCAAGAGGCATGATTGAGAGCCTCAAGGAGCTCTCCATCCTCCCTTTCAAGGGTGTGATTTTTTAGTGGAGCTCTCCATCATGCCTCTTAAGGGTGTGATTATGGAGCGTGAAAAGTCCCCCTATGGTGTCCTAGGGGAGTCATTAGTAGTCCTCCTGTACTTTTCAAATCTGAAAGCCTGCATAATATACTCGGCCCACCGGCAACATAATCTTTTTGCTATTATACACATGTGCACAGTTTTTCACTGCCAGACGACACTGTCTGCTACACTTGAACTATAAGATTTAGTGATATTGATAAGCTGCCCATTCTACGAAACGTATAGTACTTGCAGTATGATAATTTTTATAGTATTAATTTATGTAATATCCACCTGTGAAGGTGTCTGATGAATAAGGTGCTAGATTTGCTGCTTGTGTATTCATTTGTGTAATAGACTAATACTGTAGATATATGTGTTTGCGTGAATGTAGCATTGTAGATGGCCATATGCATGTGTGTGCGTGCGTCTGTGTAAGTGTGTTTGCATGTGCACATGTACGTGTGCGTGTGTTCGTGCATTTGTAAGTTTAGTACTGTAGAGATATATATGCTTGTGTTTAAGACTGTTGATGCGTATTTGTGTGAAACATTTCACATAGTGAGATGGATCGTAAGAGTGGCAGACAGAATGATGAGTAGTGCATCTTCTTGAATTTCAGTGTCCGGAGTGTCATGCACAAGTATCTGGAAAAGATGGGTGATGTCACGTTTGACAAGATATTCAACCAGCAATTGGGTAAGACAACTTTATCATATATGCACACATGCACATGTATACTCAAGCACGCATGTGCATATTTAACCTCATACATAAAATAAGTAAAACCAATATATTGGGGTACGTTGCAATACAGTGCTAGTTGGTAATGTTTGCTTGTCTGCAAGGCTTAGGGAACTTTGCTGCAAGGCTTAGGGGTGAGGCAAGTGGAATTGGAACCAAAGTGCTTGCAGAGTTGCTGCGTAGTGTGTATTGTAGGGTTGCGACATGGTGCATGTGTGTGTGTGTGTGCGTGCGTGTGTGTGTGTGTGTGTTGTATGTAAGTGTGTGTGTGTGTGTGTGTGTGTGTGTGTGTGTGTGTGTGTGTGTGTGTGTGTGTGTGTGTGTGTGTGTGTGTGTGTGTGTGTGTGTGTGTGTGTGTGTGTGTGTGTGTGTGTGTGTGTCGTCGTACGTCGTACGTGTACGTGTGTGTGTGGCGCGCGCATGTGTGTGTGCCTGGGTTCGCGCCGTGTGTGTGTGGTCTGGGTTCGTGTGTTGTGTGCATGTGTGTGTGGGGTGCGTCTGTGCGTTGCGTGTGTGCGTGTGTGTTGTGCGCGTGGTGTGTGCGGCTGTGTGTGTGGTGTGCGTTGTGTGTCACTGTGTGTGTGTCACTGTGTGTGTGTGCGTGTGTGGCATGATGTGATGAGTTGGGTGCCTGCAAACAAACAGTGCAAAGAATGAGGAAATGTTGTGTGAAGCGATGTCTTTGCTGTCTAAATAGTCTGCTATCTGAACCTAAGCAGCCGATTGTAAATTGGCAGGCGCGGCTGATCCGCCACTAGAGTACACACGCGTGCGTGCGTGATTTTTTCAAAATGCGGCTTAGCTCGTGTGGGCGTGATGTTTGAAATCGCATAGAATACAAGGTCAGACTCGCAAGCGCAAAGTGGGATGAATCATTGCGCGTATCGACCTGCCATCACGGCTTAGTCGTGCTTGGATAAACTAAAGAGTTGACATGAAGCTTTCCGTTTCATTTTCTGTCACGGATAAATTGCAGCACAATCTCAGCAGATGAGTCTATAATATATAGCTCTCATCGCTTATCGTTGTCTTCCCTTTGGGACGTGGGATGGGTTGACCTTTAACTTTCATAGCTCGCTTCTAGAGCTGTTATCTCCCTGGCTGGTCTGAAATCGGTGGTCTTGCTGTTCACTTTATGAATTTAATTAATCGTCTACGATTATGATATGTTAAGAAGAAAAAAACCTATTGAAATAACCTTAATAGCCCTAAAATCATGTCATAGTAGACGTTCCCCTCATAAATCTAGTCAAGTTGTTGGTTAAAGGGCCCGAGTATCACTTATTTGTCATTACATGAAGGAATGGACTGATTGAATATCTGTATTCACTCCATTTGTTGTTCACATGTGATTGTTATTAGCTCATCTGACATAGCTTGTAGAATCGCATGAGCGTGCGTCCGTCCATGCGTCCGTCCGTGCGTCCGTCGCGTGCGTCCGTACCGTGCGTCCATCCGTAGCGTCCGCCGTGCCGTCCGTCCGTGGCGTTCGTGGTCCGTCCGTGCGTCTGTGCGTCCGTTCCGTGCGTCAACAGTTGGGCACCAAATCTTAACCGTTCGACGTACGTAAACGGTTCACGATATCGGGACGTGAGGCGGTAATCCGAAAACGAGTTGGGATGTCGACAGCTGGGGGTCAAAGGCATAGTCAAGAGGTGTAAAAGAAGGGAGAAAACATTCCCCTCCTTAACTTAAGTTTTATAGGGAGGAATGCAGATTGCGGCAGCAAATCTATAACGGCTCGACGCTAGGCTTGGCGTGATAAGTCGGTGTATAGCATCGACATGCGTGGTAAGGAACGCCTTCACTGTGGCCGAAATGTGAGGTCACAGGCTCACAGGTCAAAGGCAATGGGGCAACAGGGCAGATTTTACGACGATTTCGACATGGTCTGACGGAGCGATTGAAAAAACTTTTTTGTTTCAGGGGGTGACCTACCATTTTTAGCTCATCTGAACATAGTCAGTAATGCAGCTTGTAGAATCGCCATGATCGTCCGTCCGTCCGTCCGAACGCCGAGCGTCTGTCCGTCCGTCAACAGTTGGCACAAATCTTAACCGCTCGACGTCACGGTAACGATATCGGACGTGGGGGGGGGTAATCGAAAACGAGTTGGGATGTCGAAGCTGGGGGTCAAAAGGCTCAAAGGTCAAGAGGTGTAAAAGAAGAACATTCATCCTTAACTTAAGGTTATAGGGAGGAAATGCAGAATTGCGGCACAATCTAAAACGGCTCGACCTAAGCTCGTGATAGTGCGGTGTATAGGCATCATGGTAGGAATAAGCCACACTGGTGCCGAAATGGTAGGGTGACAGGTCCAATGTTCAATGGGGTCAACAGGGCAGATTGTGACATTTTCTGAGAACAGTGTCTGAACGAGGCGATTGAAAAACTTTTTGTTTCAGACGGTGACCTAGCATTTTTATGGCATTATTGAAAGGACCATGAAACTACTTTCTGGCTAACATGCGAGAGTAAGTTCAGAAATAACTTGTTGACGCCTCAAGAGGAGGGTTAAACATGGATTTGTTGACTGTCTGTTAGAAAGAATTTGACTGCCGGGTTTGCTAGTAGAATCTATACATGGTCCTGGATGTATGAGGCTACAATGTCACAGTTGGAAATTTCAAAAGCCTAATGTGGTTAAAGAAGGTTTATGCTCCTTAAAATCGTAATAATTTCTTGGCATCTGTACTGTCAGTGTGTCTAATATGCACTCCAGTGGCCACTGCCAGTGCATGTGGTGCATGATAGTATGTGTAGTGTTTTTGCCTGCGTTAATTAGGGTACAGGTGGCAAGCTCTCTATTGCAGGCCTGTAGGGCGGTAAACACATTGATTGTTCTCAACTGCGGTGGCGAGTAACCTTTGTTGTGAACCCCTCCATTTTACCAGATGAAATTCCACACATACTCTTACTTGAACAATGCTCACTTAGGAGATAAGAGATGAGTTATATATGAGATTCTGTAGATTGTATCATTATGAATAGTGTAGGGAATAGTCACTAGCACTTCAACATAATTACCGGAGTGAGGCTGTGGATTCCCAGACTTAATTTTACTCAATAACAATTTCGGCAAATATAGACGCAAATTGTACGTTCTTGAGACTTATTCGGTCCACTAATCACTAGGCCTACCTTGTTTTGTTTTTGGTTTTAATAGGCGTTAGGGTCCACAACTGCCCCCGCATAAAAACATTAGTTTTCAGGGACGCGATTGTATCAACCAAATGCGGATTTGGAGATTATGCAGAATGCAGAAGTTGCAGAATATGATGTGTAACGCAACTGCGTATCTCATCATCTGCGCCTGAACAAGTGTCACTACGCACTAACTTTAAATGTTAGCCGTTTTAAGCCGGTAAGCAAGACCTCAGATGAGCCCAGACGCTCATGCGGCTCTTTGTTATCGGCTTTATTGAAAGGACCATAAATGTACTTTTCCGGCTGAATGCCGAGAAGTAAGTGTCGGATAACCTTTTGACCCTAAGGAGGAGGGGTTAAACATTGATTTGTTGACTGTTACACAAGGACTAGAACCTGCTTTCTGTATTATTATGAGCCCCATACCGTGTGACTGTGAGGCTACAGTATTGCCACCAGCTTTGAATTGCAAGGCAAATTTTGTTGAACAGAGGTTTCAGCTCTTTTAAATCATACTATAGTATTCCCATGCCCGTTAGGTGTCAGCACCTCTGTAGTAGATCACATTGCATGGATGAACGTTTAGATTGTCGCATTGGCGTATACAGCTAATGACTAGTTTAGTGTCTGGCCACGGGCACTTCCACGGGCTAGCAGTGACGGTAAGAATGGCCGTGACTGAAGAAAGTGTTTGACGCGGGACACACACACAACACAACACACACACACACACCACCAACACGAACACACACACACACACACACACACACATCACACACAGCACACACACCACATAACAGCACCCACACAGCACAAAGCACGACGCGCGGCACAACACACACCACACACGCACACGGCGCGCTACTCATAAAGCACATCACAGCAACAACACACACACATACACAAACACATACACACACACAATAAAACACACACACACACACACATACAACACCACACACACGCATACACAAAACATACAAACACACGCAGCACATAGACTACCGCATCGACACGCAACACACGCACACACACACACACACACACACACACACACACACACGACACACACTCATACTCCACAACACTTACTCACACACACACACACACACCACACACACACACACACACACACACCACACACACACACACACACACACACACACACACACATAACACACATCCACACACACACACACACACACAACACAACACATGCACACACAACACACATGACACAAGCACACACACACCCACACACCACACACACAAGCACACACACACAATAACGGCCGTGCGCGGATACACACAGCTAAACTAACAACATTAAGATAGAGCTTGTAAGAGTATTGATTAGAGGTCAGTCTGAAACGTTTACGGTTGAAAAACTGCTACTGCGCGACATTCTGGAGTTTTTTGACAGCGGCGACGTTTCGCCGGGCGCGGTATCTTGTGATGCTTAATATCGATAAATATATACTGCTTTTGGCGCATTAGCTGGCACTTGGTATAACCAATTTTTCAAGCCAATTGAAGAAACGAATGTAAAACAATGTATAACATTTCTCGGTAGAATTAGATGAGGACTTAGAACAATCTTAGATGGAGCCGGCGCTCGTTGTTAGTCAGTGGAAAGTACGCTCTTTTTCACCATTCCATGCTGTTTCGTGTTGTGACGTTCGCACCTGGCGCACTTAGTGCAAAAATTCCCATTTTTTGAATGTTTTTGAGCGTGGAAATGGGAAAAAATGAAACTGGGAAAAGAAAATTCCATGCAAGTTTCATGATCTGTAGAATGTTCCGCCCAAGTTGGAGAGGAGCCGTTGAGCGGCTGCGGAACGATAGCCGACACACACACACACACACAACTCACACACACACACAGCGAGCGCAACAACAGCACACACACAACAGCCACACAGGAAAATCCCAATATTATACTAAGTAAGATTATTTTCTCTCAGCAGTCTGTCGTATGCACCCTGAGGCTTGAATCAGTGAATGCTCCGCGTGGGCTAGCAAAAACCGGGAGCAGGCATGCTGGCACGTCTATCAATTGTTGCCTCGCACCTGAATGCACATAGTGTCTGCAATTTGAATGCCTCAGAGTATGGTGGCCGAGATGTGCTACCGTATATTTTTATTCCAAATTCATTTTTATTTCAAATTTCAATTCATATTCATTTTCACCCATCATTCATTTTATTTCATTCCATTTCATTTTAATTTCATTTTCATTTCAAATTCATTATTCATTTCAAATTCATTTTCATTTCATCAAATTCATTTTCATTTCATTTCATTTCATTTCTTCAATTCATTTTCATTTTCATTTCCTTCATTTTCACATTTTCCATTTTCAATTTATTAACATTCCATTTTCTACATTTTCATTTTCATTTCATTTTCATTTCATTTTCATCATTTTCATTTTATCATTCTCATTTTCATTTTCCACTTCTTCATTTTCTTTTTATTTTCAAATTCCATTTTCATTTCAGTTCATAATTCATTTTCATTTTCAATTTCAAAATTCATTTTCGATTTCATTTCCAAATTCATTTGCGAAACTCGCAGGTGGCCGAAGATGGCTACGGATTTGGTGGAGGGCGGACGCCACAAGTGACAGTCACATTCCCCTTAAGGTTTGGGATGTCAAGCATGAGAACAAACGCCAGTTGTTTTGGTTTATGATCGGTAGATTAAGTGCGTTTTTTCTGATGTATTCCCATGAAAAACACACATGTTTCTCATTATATACAATATAATATCACTATGAATTGCAAATTCTTTAGTAAAATTGTGTTATTTTCATTCTCTTAGGTTTTAGCGGGCGCTTCGGGCTCCTCGTATACGCTACCAACGTCGTGATACTCGACAACTGCCGTACTGGTATAGCTGTCGCTCCGTCGCAGGAGCTGCTGTGTGTGCTGCGTGCGCGCTTTGCAGGTAGCAATAGTCTACCATAGGCTTAGGTAGTATAAGTAGTATGTAGGACGAGTAGTAGGTAGTAGTAGCTACCAGTAGGAGTAGTGAGGTAGTAAATTACTACTGTACTAGCTAGTAGTAGTAGTAGTAGTAAGTTAGTAGGTAGGTAGTATCTCTAACCTATCTGTGTATCTGGCCATGCACAAATGGCGTGCGGGCCATATGTGTTGCATCGAGCTGTATTAACGTGTTGAAGGAAGTTATTCGGTCATAACAAACCATTAAGACTATTGCTGGTACCTGTAAGTAGCTGTCCTACTGACAAGTTGTATTTATTATTATTAAGCCATATTTTATTATTGATAACGGTCCAAGTGCCTGTGCATGAACGTCTTGACTGACTTTTAGAACGGGTTCGCGGCCCCACTGCTCTTCGTGCGTCGTCGACGTCTAGCATAGCGAGCTTCGTGAGTGGTGCTTTGCGGCGTGGAACCAGTTAAGAGGCTCACGAGTTGGGATGTGGTTATGGTCCCCAATATGAGCCGAATGTGTGCTAACAGCAACACAACGCATAGGACAGCGCGCGCACTGAGCACGCACACGCACACAGCACACACCAACACACACACACACACCACACACACACACAGTAGACAACACATCACACACACACACACCAGAACAACGACGCGCGCCGAGCGCACGCGTACTGCACACGCCATATTGACGCGGCGGCGCGCACGCGCAAAGGCGGCACGCACCAACACAGGCTCCGTGCGTCGACCGGAGCGAAGGGCTATAGTACAGTCGGGCAGTTGTCATACGTACGTACTTACGTATGTCGTATTACGAGAGCCGAACCCCTCTAATAAGTTTAAGAAGATGAGATTGAAAATAACAACCTTTACAAAGAATTGGCCAATATTAGTTGATATTATATGTTATATAATGAGTAAAATGGTGTGTTTCATGGGAATATACAATATCCAAAAAACGCCACGTATCTACCGATCAATAAACAAAACAACTGGCGTTTTTCTCTTGGTTGCTCCACATAAGGGGAACAGTGAGACTGTCACTCTGCCCCCCACGATATCCGTGCCATCTCGGCCACCCAGCGAGTTTCGCAACATGAAATTTGAATGAAATAAAAATGAAATTTGAAATGAAAATGAAATGAATTGAAATTGGAAAATCGAAAATGAATTTGAATGATGAAAATGAAAAAAATGGAAAATGAGAAATGAAAATGAGAACTGAAAATGAAATGAAAATGAAAATGAAAATATGAAAATGAATATGAAAATGAGAATGAAAATGAAATGAAAATGAAATGAAAATGAAAGAAAATGGAAAATGAAAATGAAATGAAAGTGAATTAAATGAATGAAATGATTTGAAATGAAATGAATTGAAATAATGAAAATGAATAATGAAATTTGATGAAAGAATTTTGAAAATGAAAATGAAATTTTGGGGACATAAAAATGAAATTTGGTAATAAAAATATGCCGTTGAGCCATCTCGGCCACCATACTAGAGATTAGGTGGGTGCGAAAGTGTAGCTGATATATTTGTTCAAATTGGCTACGAAAGTCAAACAAGAATAAAGAAGTCTTATGTATAAGACGTCTTGCTATGCACAAATGAATTCATCAGCAGAACACCAGACACCAGATGAGCCCTGTCGCACTGCGGCACTTGTTTTAATAATCGTGTCTCATTTGGCACACTTGGGGTTGATCTTTGGCTCCTTCTAACATCAGCTCTAGAACACAGGCCACCATAGCCATAAATGCTTGCTTTGACCACTCCACGACGAAATAATATTGTCAGAAATGACTAAATACCTCAGGCAAAATACCAATTATAATGTAAATAGCATTAGGTGCTGACCAATTAGCAGTTACGCTGTCACGGTATTGCACTATCAGTAGCCTAGTTTGGTAATTTAAGTTATAGTTTTCTATTGGAATTTTATTTGAAATTCCAGCAGGTCACAGACTCACAGTACATACGAGTGCAGGCAGTCACACACGGCTTATGTGAAATAGTCGAGGAAATAGCGAAGACTATTGGATTTGTCTGGGCTTTCACATACATCATATGAATGAGCAAATCCGGCTTTCATATTCGTAAGCAAATTCGGCCATCATACTCATGAGCAAAAAAAAACGTTAGTTGGTAAACGTCATTGTGGGGATACCAAAGCCTGTAGGTCACAAATGAAATAATTGTAAAAATTTAAGCACATGAAATTTCTGAAATGAATGAGTATTCTTCGTATTTCGTGCGTTCAATTCGTCAAAAGTGAAGTAAGAGTTATATATATCCATGTGGCAAGTCTGTAGAACTGCAGTAGAGCTGTTATGAGCTACCACAGACCAACAGGCTTTACAGCAAAGTTTGCTATGGCATCAGCCATCAGTAGCTGTCAGCACAATCTAAAAAAAAAAAACGAACGACAAAAAAATCTCTATTTCTTTAATGCAGTTTTTTCTACGCTGTTGTAGTTGTTTGTTAAACTGACCTTGTTACAGAGGCACAAGTAAACTTTAACACAGCCAATTAGTGAAACTAATCAGTGTAAGCATTCTGCTATTACTATTAGCCACATGCTAATTTTTAGCTCTTTTATTGCTGATAATGTGGCAGGGAATGCCGCAAAGACGTATATGAACACATGAGCGCATTCAGCCTCACTGACTGCTGTCACTGAGTCATAAACATGCGTTGCCAGCGACACATTTCTACATCTACAAACACGCAACAGCATATTTCCTTGTTAAATGTTGCGAACTCAATCTCTGCTTCATCTTGCCACACTGTTTGATCACGGGAAAATATAGCCTTTCGATGTTTTTTCCACAAGGTTCTTCTCTCAGATGTATTAACGTGGCAATGCTATTGGCACACATCTATGTGCGTAGTTGCGTCGTACGTGCGCAGACCACACATTATTGTACCTTACCTGCACTGAATGTATTTACAGGCTATTTGCTTTTCAAAGACTTCTGCCTGCAATGCTGTGATGAACCGGTGCCTCAGATAGAGTTCTATGAAGAGGTGAGTTCACCCTCATACAAGTGTCCCTATTATATGTAGTTATTAGACTTAAGTCATAACCACTGCAGCCTCCAACCATTGAAGCCCAACTCACTCTCAACCACCTCTCCCATTGTCACTGATGTCCCCCTCTGGTCATTTATTTCCCTTCCCTTAGTTACTGATATCCTCTCTCCTGGTCACTGGTGTTACCCACTGTAGCTTGACCACTGGTCACTCGCATGACGAAGGCGCGTGGGGATTGAAGATGGTTGTCCCGATTCCCTGTGGATGGATGGTTTGATAACGGGGTGTGAGCTACTCAGCCACACACGCGCGGGAGGGAGGGAGTGAGAGCGGTGTGTGTGTCGGGGGGGGGGGGTACACTACAGTCTACTACTCACCATGGCATCTCGACACCATCGTAATGGCATTGCTATGTAGTTAGGCTAGCCTTCATGTTCGTGCCGTATCACGTCGACGTTGATCGTGTGGTGCGGTCGGCGGCGGGACCGTCGGCCTGCGCGCATTCACTCATGGTTGTCTGGAGGCTGTCTAATCTGCCCCCCATCGTTTGTTTATATGTTTAGCAGCATCGTCTTAGAATAGCTAATTGGTGTTTAAAAGCTTGCTCTTCTAATTGTCGCTTAACATTGTTAGTTTATTTGCCTAAATTAAACATCACGCATTCAAGTCATCACTTAAATTGTCACCCAATTGTCACTGGAAATCTGATTAACGTGTTACGACTTTTTTGAGATTAAAATTTACGTGAAAAACTTATGATATAAGAACGAGAGAGCGAGAGAGAGAAACAGACAGACGGACGGACGGACGGACGGACAGACAGACAGGTGAACAAAAAATGGTAGTGTGACCTGGAAAGGTGGCGATTGACCTGGAAGAGGGGGTCGATTGGAATGAGGAAGGTAAACTGGTCAGTAGCATCACATACGCTCTACGCAGTAGCCGTACGGAGCACGTTGCCGAGAGCATACACTACGTACAACTAATCTCTGTAAATGCGCATTACAGCGAACATTTGAAGCTGCTGCCTGCTGCGCGTGCTGTTATGTAAATTAGTGGAAGTGGCAGCAGCGCATCTTCGCGTGTAAGCCTTTATGGGTATGCCGCCACCTGAGGCAGCCTCCGCGCGTGAGGCTGTACGCTACATGGTCCAGCGTTGGCAGCACTAGCTGCGGGGTGAAATGCCGCTACTGTGTGACGAGTGTAGCGGTTGGCTTCCACAGTAGAGTTAGCAACAGCAGCAGCATGTGATATCCTCCTTAATTTTGTACTATACCGTATACGTTCACGTGCTTTTCTTTTCGTACGTTCGATTTCGCTCTTTTTGTACGTTCAGCATCTTTCTAGCGGAGCCGACGCTTCGTAGTGTTAAAGTAAATGCGAGACTTTCTTCGTCCATCTCAGAGATTTGATTCAGGCTATAGTGCTTCTATCTTGATCACGGCTAATAGCATCTGTGGCTTCTATCCTGGTGGCAGAGCTTTCATAGAGCGTTCAGAGCTTCTGCGGGCCCGTGATGCGCTCCGTAATGGTAATCAGCAGCAGTGCATCGCGCGGAGGGGGCAGTGCTTGCATCACGTGTGTGTATCGCAGGGTAGTGGTGGTAGTGGGGGGGCCTGCTGTTTGCGGGGTATTGATCACGGTCAATCTAGAGGATCGATGGATGGATGGATGGATGCTAGAGGAGGAAGCTGCGGGAAGCTAGGCAGCTGGGTCAACCGCCGCTGCTGCTGCTCGTAATCAACGCCCTGCGGCCACATGGTGTACACGCACGCACGCACGCACGCACACGACGTACGTTGCCGCGCTGGTGGTTGCCGCGTTGGTGTGCTTAGCGTGGGCAGGTGCGACTCTGAAGGTGATGAGAATGCAGCTGCCAGCTGATCATCAGGGTGTCTGTGTGCGTGCGTGCGTGTGCGTGCGTGTCCGTGTATGTGCGCGTTTGTGCGTCACCGTATATATGTGTGTATTACAGTATATGTGTGTGTGTGTATGTGTTTGTGCGTGTGCGTGTATATGTGTGTTTGTGCGTGTGCGTGCGTGTGCGTGCGTGCGTGTGCGTGCGTGTGCGTGCGGAGCGCTCCTATGCGTCTGTGCTCGTTTGCGTGGCACACACCACGAGCACAGACAGACTCAGCTGCAGTGCCTCTGGTGAGTGCAGCAGCAGTGGTGAGGTGTGTGTGTGTGTGTGTGTGTGTGTGTGTGTGTGTGTGTGTGTGTGTGTGTGTCGTGTCGTGTGTGTGTCGTGCGTGCGTGTGTGTGTGTGTGTGTGTGTGTGTGTGTGTGTGTGTGTGTGTGTGTGTGTGTGTGTGTGTGTGTGTGTGTGTGTGGTGGTCGTTACACGTGATCAACACTACGGTCAGATACTCTGTGTCCGTGGTGCTGGTCGTTGCTTTGACCAGTTGGATCTCTGGACAGGTGAACGCTAAAGCAAAACAAGTGAACGTGTCGAAGAATTAGGAAGCCTTAGGAAGCGGAACAAGTGAACGTGTCGGAAGTCAGAAAGCAGAAGATAACTACACACGTTGCACACATACACACACACACATATTATAGGNTGTGTGTGTGTGTGTGTGTGTGTGTGTGTGTGTGTGTGTGTGTGTGTGTGTGTGTCCGTGCGTGCGTGCGTGCGTGCGTGCGTGCGTGCGTGTGTGAACGTACACTAATCTACCAGGCTGTTCTATGTTTACCACTGGCACCTAATCAATACTAGCCTGATGTTGCACCGAATGCTTGCTCCAATGTATCGCAAGCCTGAATAGCCAGCCCGCTGTGCTCGCAAATATTAAGCCCTGTGCTCTTTATAACGCCAATGTTAATGGCATTGTACAATTAGTATACATTACACACGCGGTAGTTATAGCAGTATAGATATGTATATATCCGTGTAATAATGCGGTGGCATGCAAACTTGGGTTGCTTATGTCGCTAATAGACATGTGTAGATAGCTATAGATATCAGCAAGAGCTAATAATAAGGTATTATAATAATAATAAGGTATTATTAGCTCTTGATATCAGCAAGAGCAAATAAACACCTTTGGTGTTTATAAAGTTGTTTATTAGCTCTTGATATCAGGGGGTAAATTATCTACACCACTGATACACGCGCACACACACGCACCCCTTACCACACACACAGAGATAAAGAGAGACAGAGAGAGAAAGAGAGAGAGAGAGAGAGTGAGAGACGCGCACGCACGCACGCAGAAACACGCGCACACAAACATACGCACGCGTGCACGGTCGCACTCACACGCGCAAGCGCAGGAGAGAAAGTGCGCAAGAGAAATAGGCGATACAGGAGGACTGCGGGTGTGCGTGCGTGTGTGCGTGCGTGTGTGCGTGCGAGCGTGTGTGCGTGCGTGTGTGCGTGTGTGTGTGCGTGCGTGTGCGTGTGCGCGTGTGCGTGCTTCTATAGCGCGTCAGGATGAGGGTACAGATGGGGCGACAACACGTCAGATAGCGATTCGCACTGTCTGACATTTCATCAAGAGTCCATAATAGAACATTTCTATTATGGTCTCTTGATATCATACAATGAAATTCGTTATGAAGCGGTTGTAGCGATGCCATTACATACAACAACTCACATAACAGCGCGGAAGCATCGCGTGAAAATATAGCAGGGCGAATGTGAGAGTAGCGGGATCGATCGAACAAGAAAAGGGTACTTGTAAGTACTGGCTCTTATTCCTGCTGCAACGCTACACTACTCGCCTCCCCTTTTCACTCCCCACTCCACACACAGGTCTCGTCTCTCTCGTCTCGTGCTCGTCTCTCTCTGCTCTCGTCTCTCTCTCTCTGCGCCGCTCCTCCGCCTCCCGCTTGCCCCACGTTCCCCGCTCTCTCTCTCCCCGCTCTTCCCTTCTCTCCCCTCTCTCCTCCCCTCTCCTCCCTTCTCCGCGCTCTCCCCTCCCCTCTCGTCCTCCCGTCTCCCCGTGCTTCCTTCCTCGCTCTCCCTTCTCCGTGCTCTTTCCTCCCCTCTCCTCCTCCCTTATCCGTGCTCTTCCCTCCCCTCTCCTTCTTCTTTCTCCGCGCTCTTCCCTCCCCTCTCCGCGCTCTTCCCTCCTCTCCCCTCCTCCCTTCTCCGTGCTCTTCCCTCCCCTCTCCTCTTTTCTCCGTGCTCTTCCCTCCCCTCTCCTCCTCCTTTCTCCGCGCTCTTCCCTCTTCCCTCTCCTCCTCCCGTCTCCCCGTGCTTCCTTCCTCGGTCTCCCTTCTTTGTGCTCTTCCCGCCCCTCTCCTCCTCCCTTCTCCGCGCTCTTCCCTCCCCTCTCCTCCTTTCTCCGCGCTCTTNAGGCAGGCAGGCATGCAGGCAGGCAGGCAAGAAGGCAGACAAATATGCAGGCATATGCAGGCGTACAATTTCAGAATACTGAACCTCTTGGCTTTCCAATAAACGTCTGCGAAATCTAACGCGTTTTGATCGCAGCGCCATAGCTACGTTAGTCTGCACGCACGCACGCATAGTCGCATACACGCACGCACGCACGCACGCATGCGCACATGCAACGACGCACCTATCGCATGATTGTAGCGTAACAATATAAAGCGATGTTAATTTCTACGGACCGTTCTAAACGCTTTCGCGTCGATTTGCAATTACAAAAGCTGCGATAAAATGTCACAAAAGACTCGCGGCAATCGCAATCGTTCGCAACGAGGTCATAAGTACGTGAATGAGAACATATATATATATATATGT
>NW_014577204.1:17557-24110 GCF_000485595.1 Priapulus caudatus | reverse complement strand
ACGCACACACACACACACACACACACACACACACACACACACACACACCACACGCACGCACGCACGCACGCACACATCTCTTATGAGAGTGTTGTGTTGGCTTCTTGGCGCGACCGCGGCGTCTGCATCCTAAGCTTCGCTAGCGACGTCTATTTATAGCAGGTTTTGTGCAGCTTCGTCGGAAACGTTGCGAGAGGCTGTGACGTAGATGCGCGCGTGCGCGCGGAGACAAGTAACGTTAATGATTATCGCTCCTGCTCGTAACGGCCGCTAGGGCCTACTCACCAGAGCGTTAACCTCTTACTATATGAAAGTGGGTGGCCGCTGACTGAGCCAGACCGGCCAATCAGCGAGCAGTCCTTTGCTTGACGCCATTTCCGTATACATTTCAACTGCAATAACTATATTTATAATAGTTTATAATAGACTATATTAGTTTTATAATAATTACAATAATATAATTTATAACTGTAAAAAATTCATGCTTCTGATAAAGCCATTAACTAGATTACCACCATAATAAATATGTGCCTGGTGCGGATTTGCGGCCTGCTTTAGACTGGTACCTGGTCGACAGTTCCACACGCTACACCAAGGCCTATGTGTGAAGTTGGAAACGGGTGCTAGTCTAGGCCTGCTTAGCTTCGCTTTACGTTTATTCGATAACGAGGCTTGCGAACTGTTTAGGCTGCCTTCGCTTACAGGCGTCAGTGTAGCGAACGCAGTCAAGCGTAACATGACGACTGTATTATACAGATTAGGAGACAAGCAGACGATATGACGACGGCGCTGTCGTGCTACCGCAGACTACAGGCACTTGGAGCGTTTCAATAAAATATAATGATAAATAAATACGAAATCTATTTACTACCAGTCTTAATGTTTCTCTACTCTCGTTCACCTATAATTATTGCCTACAATTTCCTGTAAATGCCGTCCAAATGCTTATCTGCAACACACGCTGGCCGCCGCACGCTAGCTGCTGCACACTGACACATAAATATATAGTTATAAAATATAAATAAAATGTATATAAATATATAACTATATATTTATGTGTCAGTGTGTTAAATCTAGTGTTAAATCAGTGTAATAAATTACTTATTATTTTTGATGCTCTTGAGTTATTGTTTGTTGAAATTAAAGGGACTGTATAGCCTCTATTTTACTGCATACAACTGTAGGCTACTTACTGTATAACAAATCGTTTATACCCACATGTATTTGTTACCAGATACCTAATTTAATTGTTATAATTAATTACACATCAGCGCTACGAAATTTGAACGGCGCCATTAGACCCGCGCCCGTGCTGCCACCCCGAAAAAGTTGCGTATTTGACAATTTATTTTGCACGTTATAGACCGAGGGCTAATCACAAAAGTGCAATTATATTTATACCTAAGTGCTATTTAACCGAACGATATTCATTTTAGGGCCAATTTAGCCATATTATAACTGAAACTATATGTCGTTTATAAGATATTACAAATCTTTTGGTTTTGAATGAATAAATAAGAAACACCCTCGGTCTGTAGCCCTTGGCTGGAAAGTGGTTTTGCGCAACTTATCAAATCGTGCGCGTTGAGTGGCGCCACCGTCGTTAATCAAACTGTAGTCGTTAGTTTTAAAACATTTTTTAATAATATTTCTAATGGTGATTGAACCATGAAACTTTTTATGTAGCGTAATTTTAACCTAAATTAACTGAAAATAACCCTAGAACCTAGAGTAAACGATCCCTTCAAGTTTTGTTATGCTAATTTATTTGACTGATCATACCCATTGCCGGACTAAGCGTCTGGGAAGCCCTGGGCACGCAATTGTCTGGGGGCCCTGTAGTCTGTATTTTTTCCGCACTTTCATGCTTGCAAATTCAGAAAGTATTTTATCGTGTTTCAACAAATTTAAAATGTCACTTTCGATAGCGAGAATACTAAGGTTTACCAGTCTCTGTTGGCTCATCGTGGTTCTCATTTGATTTTTAATCAACTTAAGTTTTGAAAATGACCTTTCACCTCTACAATTCAAGACCATCAATGAGAGATAGATTCTCAGAGCAATTTCGGTATTAGGAAAAGTGTCCTTTAAATCATTTTCGATGATCGCCATATACATGTCGGCTTCAGTGAAGTTCTCGCTGCTGATGGCCTTCATGAATTCAACGAATTGAATCAATTCGTCACATAGACTCTCTCCGAGATCGGACTCGTATATCCTGATCAACTTCCAAGCTGACGATCGGATTTCATCTTCGTTCATAATCCAAACCTTTTACTCATCTCAGCATACGCGTCTGAGCGTTTATCGAGTTCACTTTGTAGCAAGTCTAGGACTGCGACGAATCCAGCAACGCGGAATTCATCCCTTGGACTCAATTCAGTCTCAATTCCCCAGAGATTCCAAACGAACATTGCGTTTTCTTCAGCGCGACTTGCGGGAAAAGTCGTTGCAGCCAGAGCGAATCGCTCTTTCCACGACAAAATCCTCGAAGTGATCACGTAACCCATGCACGAATGTTGAGAGCGATTTCAAGAGTGCTACAGCAGTGTTGAGATCGGTGTTGTTGCCTTGGAGGCTTTTACTTGTGCGGTTGAAACGGTCGAGAATGCTGTCCCATAACACAGTGTAGAAGCCTGTCTCTATTTTACTCATTACCCTATAGAGGAAAGAAGCCGTATTTCTCGTGTCACCTTTTTGATTATCGTCTTCGGAGATTCCGTCAAGGACATCTAGAATTTCTGTGTAACCTTCTCTCAGAGCTTTTGTTGCGTCTGCATGAGCTGACCAACGCGTGTCACTCAAGCTCTTCGGGACGCGTGATCCTTTTTTATTCTATCCATCAAATTAGCGAACCGTGATTTTGAGCTCGTGAAGAAGTTGTACAACTCCTGCACGAATCCGAAGTATGAAACCACGGGACGACAACTGCTGACCGCCGTTTGCCCCACCAAGTTTAGTGAATGTGCGGTACATGGAACATACACTGCTAGAGGATTTATCTGCTGAATGATTGCTTGCATTCCGCGGTATTTCCCACTCATATTAGCAGCGTTGTCGTACGACTGACCTCTACAGTTAGCAATATCGATGCCGTTAGCCTCGAGGAATCTCAACAGAGAATTCGCCTGATCTTGCCCAGTGTGTCCAGCGTTATCGAAGAAGTGCACGAAACGCTCAACTGGTGTCTCATTTTCCATGTAGCGTAGCACACATGTTAGCTGGTCAACGGGACTGGCATCCGGAGTCGAGTCGACCGTAACTGAAAAGTACTTTGCCTCCTTGACTCCATCATCGCAAAAAGCTCCTCGCATGTAGTTGAGGACAAGTAATTTGTGTGTCCATTACCTTTATTGGCATGCTGTTGGATGTGCTGAGCTAAGAAAGAATCGTATTGTGCCAACAGTTCTATAAGAGCAAGGTAATTTCCATTGTTATGCGAACTCACGATTTCATCGGTTTCGCGAAATGCAAGAACGCGCTCATCCAGGAAGCTGATCACGCTCACACATCGTTTCAAAACTTGGCACCAGTACGATTCAACTTCGTTGGCATGTCTGATCATAGTTTTATCGATACGACAGGATGCAGAAGCTTGTTTCGCCAGCTGAGTCACATTCTAGCAGTGTGATGTGGATCTCTCGTGTTGCTCTAGATCGCTTCTGGCATGCTTCCAATCTCCGTATCCGACTGTTGCCAAGTTACCAGTGCTATTTGAAAGCTTGCAAGCAAAACAGTACACGTGGCAGGTTGAAAGAGAGTAGCACAACCAACTTCTTGGGACTATTTCCCCATTGGAAAGTGTTCTCTCGAAAAAACTCTTTGTGCAAAATCGGTTGACAGTGCCGCTGTGACCTTCACCCTGGGGCCCGGTCGCACTTCTAACCGACGCAACGAACGGCCCACTCATGTTGCTAAGCGAACTGGAACCCCTGTTGACCCGGTATTCGACCATCTGTTGTGATGACCGGACCGGCCATCGTCCGATGTCGCTCTGAAATCCATCATGTTGGTCATCAGTTATATCAGCATCTACATGCTCTTTGGCTACTCCCACTTTGTCTGCGCTTCCGGTTGTTATGAGCACACCAGTATCTGACTGCGCATCCTTCGATGTGCTAGCCTGTTAACTACACGAGCCGTCCACATGACTGACACGCGGAAAAAGCGATAGAACTTTTTCGACTTATTTACTTCGACTTTTTCGCCATCCTTCTTATCTTTTGCGCGTTTTCGCTTCTCTGCACCACTGAAGTACATTTGTACACGGTTCGATTTGTGTCTGTCCTCACTCATGGCTGAACTAGAGACTCTTTATATTAAGAGTTGCGACATAAGCGTCCCTCGAAAATCAGGTCACGTGACGCAAGGAGCCATTTTGGTTCCACCTAAGCAGCAGCTTTTCATTTTCCGTGAGCGTATTCCGTACTTTTCTGCTATTAGTGCGTAAAATAAATTGTCATTATGACTGGTTGCTGCGCCTTTGGGTGCAGTAATAGATCAAAGCAGGGATACAAAACGTATAGGTTCCCTGCAGATCCCAAAAGGAGAAAAATTTGGGTGAGTAAAGTCAGTCGCGAAGGATGGAAACCGACCTCGTCATCGCGTCTGTGTGAAGTAAGTACAGTGTGTGTAGTCATATCAAAATTATAATATCATTAATAAATTTGAAATGTTAATAAATTTTATAATGGGCACAATAACAGTTTCCATAAGAAGCATGTGTTAGAGTCATAGACTTCTAATTCTATCTAATTATTGTGTGAAATTTGAAGTGTAGATCTATACAGTAATAGTATACGAATATGTCTGTGCTAATTTTTGTTTATGAAGAAAAGAAAACCCACCCTGTTTAATTTTTCTGTTGAAAAGAATAAACATATAACATAAGATAATGCGACATGTACAAATGTGCAAATGTGGACAGCTCTTGTATCCTTGGGCCAAATTTACTAAGTAGATTACAACTGAGTAATGCAGACGACTGTCCATTGTCCATAGTAGATATCTATACATATTGGTGTGTGTGTGTGTGTGTGTGTGTGTGTGTGTGTGTGTGTGTGTGGGTTAAATTAATGTAATTGTGTAGAAATCCGCCAGTTTAATGTGTGACCTACCCTTTTCAAAAATTTCACCAAATTCACAAGCTTAACTTGACAGTCTGTATTACCTAGCAGGGTACTGCGTTCACAAATTCAAGCGAAATGAAAGAACATGTGCTACGTGCATAACCAGTGTCATTGCAGGACCAGAAGATGGAGTACATCATGCATCGGGACTTACTGTATTGAAGAAATACAAGGAAGGTTCCCTTGTACATGTTGCCGATGCAGTATATGACATGTTCCTACAGGTTGAACTCATGTTTCGAAATTCTCAGGACACATTGATGGAAGGGGATAACGTCAAGCAACGACTAGTTGACAAGGCCATAGAAATCACCGATGAAGTTGAACTGCCAGCATGTCACAGAAACTGCTTGTGAGATTTATTAATGCGCGTCTGCATTTCTACTGCAGGAAAAGAAATGTCGAGGTGCAGAAAGAAGCAGCAAGAATGAAGAAGGGTGGAGAACTTGGTAGTAAAAGTATGGCTATGCGAAAGCTAGCAAAGAAATTAAAGTGATTTAGATTTGTGAATGTCAACCATTGTGAGGCACACCAATTTCATGTGATGGTGATATTTTGGGAGGGGGGTAATGTCATAAATTTTGTTTTAATAAACACATTTAGACTTTTTGTTGAAAATGAAGATACATAGTTTCTTGTTCTGTTCAAGATTACATTCCAGCTATTTTGGACAGTAAAATTATATTGATGAGATATAAAGGGATTCCAGCTCTTGACACTAACAGTTGTTCGATTGCACCGGGGAAATAAAAGTCTATGTTGATGTATAAAAGATCCAATTTTTAAAATATGTTGTTAATGCATGACACTAGCAATGTATATAGTTAAAAAACATGTTATGATATGAGCAAATGCCTATATGAGTGAGTTTATCTTATATGCTTAAGTTTGTACGTGGTTAATCTCAGCAAGACGGCTTTGAGAGAATATAAATTTATCATCATTACAGAACTACATGTATTTGATTTTTTTCAGTTCCCTTAAATCGTTGAATTTTTGCTATTACTTGTAGATGAGCGGGATGAAGAAATGGTTTTTTGGATGGCATATGTTTGCATGTGTGTATAATTGTGCATTAGTGCCTGTATATGTGTAAAGAGTGCAAAATGGCATGTCCGGTTGCATGGTTTGTGCATATGTATGTATATGTGTATGCTTGTGTATACTACATGTGAGATTTGTCTGGGTTGTGAGTGTGCTTCGGGTTATTTGTAGTGAGCGTGCGTTGTGCAGTATATCTGATGTGCAGGTATGTGCGTGTACGTGTGCCTGCGTAATTTTATATTTTCATGGGTGTACTGTAGTCAGGGCCGGACTAAGCGTGTGGGGGGCCCGGGGCACGCAATTGTGTGGGGGCCCTATAGTCTGTATTTTTCTGCACTTTCATGCTTGCAAATTCAGAGAGTATTTCATCGTGTTTCAAC
>NW_014577204.1:13016-14604 GCF_000485595.1 Priapulus caudatus | reverse complement strand
ATATTTTCATTTATTTTCCTTTTCAAATTAAGTCCCGAAGCATAAATCTACAACTGCATATAATACCTTCACTTGGTATATTGCTCGCCGCAATTTTTTAAATTTATGTTCTGTGCATTTACGCATAATAAAATACCTCCGTCAACTCTTTCGGTAACTTATATAGGAACCATCAAATTTACGCATTTTAAAGACGGCAGTTCGATTGTGGACAGTTCCGGTGGAGTTGCGCAATTGGCACTCGTAGTATGAAATGGAGCCTCGTCAAGCCAGTCAATGTCACATTGACAATCCAATTTGCAACCTGTAATGCAAATTACAGTGTAAGTGTGAGCTTTTTAAGCTCGTAGAATGCACATAGCATGCAGCTTTACAGGTATTTCCACCCGCGTTGTTCTTCACTGCGGACGATTGTGGCGCACGTGACGATACGTGCCCGCGTATAAAGGTACAATTAATACACGAAGTGTGACAAAACAAACCACATTTAATAAATAAACAGAATGTTAATAACATAAAACGACCACACTTGCCTTCTAGGTTAAACATCACGAATTGTGATGTGAGTTCAGTCAGATTAAACACGTCCTTGTCGATAGATGTCAAGCGCTCGTTGTTCCGAAAATCGATATTGAAGATCTTTGGCATCCCATGGAAACTGCCAGGTTCGATGAAGCTTAACGAATTATTATCAATCCAAACTTCCTGATGTGAAAACGTAATAAAAAATTAACAATGATTTGATCGACAGAATGGTGCAATATAATACACAGGCAAACAATATGGAATATATAAGATTAATGACTAAGTCGATGTGGTGACGTTACTAGACTATCTTCGACACACAAACACGGCAGTAACTCGAATAATAACAAGAGCGTATAAAGAAGGTCTTTTTTATAAAGAAGGCATTCTTTCTTAAAGAAGGCCTTCTTTATACGCTCTTGATAATAAGCATCTACAAAGATTTAATAATGCTTTTCGGCTGTGTTTACGCTCTTACAATACCACGTATCACTGACTCGACTACGGGTGTCTGAACGTACGGTCACGCTACTCAGTCCTCTGAATGTGTCAGCTGCGATGGTGACGAGGTTGTTGTTAGATATGTTAATTATGAATGCTGCCGTTGCGCCCTCAAAGGCTCCAGCAGCAATGCTCGAAATCCGGTTGTATTCAAGGTCTATTATTCCAATCTCCTTGAGGCCGGCATAGGTTCCTGCTGAGACCGTGTACAGATGGTTGCTCTGGAGGCTTATTGCTGCGATTTCATCTATATCTTTGAATGTTCCCGGTGCAATATACTCGATGGCATTATTGCTCATATCAAGTCTCTGTGGAAGCGTAAATGAATAAATGAATAAATAAATAAATAAAAACAATCAATAATTAAAAATTAAATAAAAAACAAATAAATTTATACATACGCACGTGCGTATGCATCCACTCACTCACGTACGTTTGCACGCATGCACGCACGTACGCACACACGCCCGCACGCACAGACGCACGCGCGCACGAACTCAAACGCACACATACACACACACACACACACACACACACACACACACACACACACACACACACA
>NW_014577204.1:8348-9963 GCF_000485595.1 Priapulus caudatus | reverse complement strand
TTGGATGCGCATTGTGCGGCTTTAATTTAGGTTAAAATTAAGCTACATAAAAAGTTTCATGGTTCAATCACCATTAGAAATATTATTAAAAAATGTTTTAAAACTAACGACTACAGTTTGATTACAACGACGGTGGTGCCAGTCAAAGCGCACAATCTGATAAGTTGCGCAAAACCACTTTTCAGCCAAGGGCTACAGACCGAGGGTGTTTTTATTTATTAATTTAAAAGCAAAAGGATTGTAATCTCTTATAAACGACATATAGTTTTAGTTATATTATGGATAAATTTGTCTTAAAACGAACATCGTTCGGTTAAATAGCATTTAGGTATAAACATAATTGCACCTTTGTGATTAGCCCTCGGTCTGTAACGTGCAAAATAAATTGGCAAATGCGCCACTTTTTCAGGGTGGCAGCACGGTCACGGGTGTCATGGCGCCGTTCAAATTTCGTAGCGTTGATGTGTAATTAATTTTAATAATTTAATTAGGTATCTGGTAACAAATACGTGTGGGTATAGACGATTTGTTATACAGTAAGTACAGTTGTATGCAGTAAAATTCTAAAGTCTACTATCACTTTAAACTCATGTATCTATATAACAGCCATCATATATAATATCATATTTAAGGAGTGCATGGCTGATTCGAAGACTTCACAGTCAATTCGCCCTACTACGCAATTCTGAAACTAATATAACCAGTTATATTATGTATGTATATTGTAATGCGTGAATAAACATGTTTGAATAGCTAGCTAGCGTGCGGCAGCCAGCGTGTGTTGCAGTCATGGCTGCAGATGAGCATTTGGACGGCATTTACAGAAAATTGCCGGCAATAATAGGTGAAAGAGAGTAGAGAAACAGTGCAAAACTTTGGTAGCAAATAGATTTCGTATTTATTTAGCATTATATTTTGTTGAAACGCTCCAAGTGCCTGTGAGTGTGAGTCTAGCGGCTATCCTCTACTACTACTACTACTACTACTATACTACTTAATTTTTTTAATAGCTATAGAATATTCTATTTCTAGATTTCTACAGATATAGACCTTTAAATATTTTACGTCAGATATTACCCAGGCAGAAATTTCAATAATATTTAAAGGAATATATAAGAATTCACCAACTTAAAGTTTTTATCAGGATTCCGACTGAGGACGAACAACTTCGAACAACAGGAATTTATTCGCAGATAAATTTGCCAATATTTTACATGTTTAATTTTGATATTCAGTATTTGTGAAAACATAACTTTCGCTGTAAAAAAATCCGTTTTTTGTTTTAGATTAGATACCAAGTACGGGCAAACAAACGTCTCTCGCAAATAGAGGGAGACAGTAGACCTTTCGGCAGTTTATCATTTCTCGATTCCATCATTAGTTTAACCATCGATATAGAATGAAGATTCATTCTACATCTATGGTTTAACAACGTTTAAAAAGAAGCTGTATAGTCATATAGCAATGATAAAACGTCGCGGACGGGGGTAATTAATTGTTTTTCTAACTTACATGCTCACCATCCTCTTACTTATGCAGGGCGTCTTAACCGTGACGCATATATAACCAGCACGCATATTTTCTTCTTTTTTTTCGTTTTCAAATTAAGTCCCGA
>NW_014577204.1:2435-5026 GCF_000485595.1 Priapulus caudatus | reverse complement strand
GAGAGGGAGAGAGAGAGACAGACACCGAGACAGAGATGGAGAGAGAGAAAGAAGAACAGAGAGTGCGACAGTGCGCGCGAGAGACACACAGAGAAAGAGAGAGAGAGAGAGAGAGAGAGAGAGAGAGAGAGGGAGGGAGGGACAGACAGACAGAGAGAAGGGGAGGGACAGACAGACAGAGAGAGAGAGGAGGGCAGCAGAATTCAGATATAGATTTAAAGTGATTACGTCACCGAACATACATTCGTGACCCATACATAGCCCATAACAAGCAATTAATGTTAGACAACATTAATTCAAATCGTCCAGGTTTTTTTGATTTTTAACTAGTTTAGAAACAATCTTATCAGGTAAGAATTTGACGATTTGTTTAGTACCGTTAGTTCTTACTTTTAATGTAAAAAAATGGGAATTTTTATTTTACAAATTTTACCATAGAAAATTCGTGACGTAATCCCTTTAAGACAAATACACTAATGCTGTTCAATAATTATATGATGGCAAAATAACTGAAACTTGGGTGTAAATAAAAGCTAGTTTAGCGTGAGTTACGCACTAATAACTGGCAGCATATTAACGCACTAATAGGAGGCAGCATTTCGGGTTAGCATCAGGGCTGCTAAATTTCCAACGTTTTCAAATGCCAATAATTGCGTTCTTTCTTGTCCTTTAAAAAGTTGTTTCATTAGCTTTGTATTTGTATTAATTTTATCTTTGTTGTTTCATTATCCTCTTTCTCTATTCGCCCTCTGTTTCCCTTTCCATTTATACCGAACACCTTCAATTGATGTGCGCTTACCTTCCTGGAGAAACAACGCGCTTTCATTGCAAGATCCAGGACTGTGACTCCTGGGTCAAGACTCAGGGTGACCAGTAGAGCCTCACGAAACAAAAGCGCCAACTCATCATCGGTTAGCTGTGAAAGTGCATTGACGTCATTTCCATAGAGGGCATCAGTGCAACGGAGTGCTGACCATAGACCAGTATCTAAAAAAACATTTCATTTGAGACTTCACACAGTGATTACGCCTTGTGTCATGACTAACAATTAATGAGGTATGACCACAAGGGATATTATACTCAACACAGAGTATATATATATATATATATATATATTATATATCCTCATAATATTAATATATGTATCAATGTACAGAACGTACATTAACGTATGTATTAGTTATTATGTTGGCTGTATCATTATGGAACATATTCTTATCACAGAGAATCTTTGCAAACACTGCTCCACATGCAATTTTATTTAGGCCTAAAAAAAGACGTTTGTTTCCACTAACCCGACCGAGTCCATTTTAAACTCGAAAAAATAATAAAATTGTCGGCAATAATAGGTGAAAGAAAGTAGAGAAACATTAAGACTTTGGTAGTAAACAGATTTCGTATTATTTAGCATTATATTTTATTGAAACGCTCCAAGTGCCTGTGCCGCAGACGATATGTCACAGCAGCAGCAGCAGCGCCCTCTCTCTGTGTTTCTCTCTCCTTCTCTTTCTTTCTTTCTCTCTCTCTCTCTCTCTCTCTCTTTCTTTCTTTCTTTCTCTCTCTCACTCTTTTTCCCTCCTCTCCCCCTCTCTCTCCTTTGCTCGCTCTCTATCTCTCGCGCGCAACGCCACTCTCTTCTCTCTTCTCTCTTTATCCTCTATCTCTCTACCTCCTCCCTCTCTCCCCTCTCATCTGCCATGTTGCACCCGTGTGCGTGTCCGTGCTCGCATCTCGCTGCCCGCGCCTCGCTTCCAGACAAAGCGCCGAAAATACCCGGCTATTGATATATTATGCGCATTTCAGCACACAACCTCCTACCCCTCCCCCACCGCACATAGCATACACACACATACGCACACACCCCTCTCCTACCACTCCCCCCCCACGCACACACATACACCACACAACCTCCTCCTACCACTCCCGCCCCACCGCACAACATACACACACAACCTCCTCCTACCACTCCCCCCACCGCACATACATACACACACATTACACACAACCTCCTCCTTACCACTCCCCCCACCGCACACACACAACACACACACCACACCACACACACACACACACACCACACACACCACACGGCACACATACACACGCACAATACACACACACACACACACACATGCACACACCACACACACACACACACACACACACACACACATACACACACACACACACCCACACACACACACACGCACGACCGCACGCACGCACACACACACACGCACGCCACGCACGCACACACGCACGCACGCACGCACGCACACACACACACACACACACACACACACACACAAGACACACATACCCACACACTCGCTTGATCTTTTTCTCTCGTTCGCGCGCTCTCTCCTCTTCTCTCTCTCTCTCTCTCTCTCTCTCTCTCTCTCTCTCTGTCTCTCTCTCTCTTCTCTCTCTCCTCTCTCTCTCCCTATCTACCTATCTATCTATCTAACTCTCTCTTCTCTTGCTCTTCTTTTTCTCCCCCTCTTCTCGCATCTCTTTATCTCTCTTTCGCTCTCTCTTTCTCTCCCCCTCTCTCGCTCTCTTTATCTCTCTTTCGCTCTCTCTTTCTCTCC
>NW_014577204.1:0-2425 GCF_000485595.1 Priapulus caudatus | reverse complement strand
ACGCACATGTATGTATATGGGATATAGATATCCACTGTCTCTACCGGGTATATCCACAGCAGGATCTTAGGGATAGGATTTACCTTGAGTTTCTTCAGACCTCGCAGCGCCTGAGGGGAGATGTAGAAAATCACGTTATTGTCCAAAACTAGCTGAGACAGATTGCTAGCATCTATCAAGCAACCGTCGTCTAATTTCTCAAGGGAGCTGTATCTTATAAACAGAAGCTCTGAAAACAAACGGAGGACGGCAAATAAGAATCGAGCGCAGTGCGAATGCTCATGACACCATGAAAGCGTAAAAGTCTGGCATAGACGGATACAAATATACTCAAGCCTGGCATAGGCGGAAGAAAACAGAAAACATACCCAAGTCTGGCATAGTTGGGAAAATCTGGCATGGTATTGCGGACAACGCCGTCTCCTCTACGTATAAGGAACGAAGCCCTCCGATTCCAGCGAACGCGTCTGCGTGTATAGTGGTAAGCTTTTCTCCGTACATCAGATACACACTATCGATGGTTAAGCCGGCGAACGCTCTACCGGGTATCTTCTCAAAGCCAAAGTTTTTTATTGTGAAATCGTAGATCGTCGTCGGTCGTGGAATCCTAGCGATGATGTCAAACACTTGCGAACCGTCTCCAGGTAGTAAGCTAACATCGCAGGTGATCTGCGCGCCAGTACTACCTTCTGAGCAGGTGCAAGGATACAGGCTGGAGGCGGAGGGGCAGTCGCTACCAGCGCTCGCACCTCCCGCTAGCAGGATAACAGCGAAAATCAGAAGAATACACATGACTATCGATATGAAGGCTACGTTCGGCGGCGATCGGTTTAAATAGGTAATTCGTGTGAAGCGGGACAGCTGCTGCTGCTTGTTCCACGTTGCAATTTTGGCTCCTTATCTAATTTCACTTGTGTCAACGGAGTCAACGCGTGTCATATAAAATGATATTTCAAATAAGTGATAAGCACTGCGGATGGAACCCGCCACAGCTGACGTTAGATACAATCAGAGACTGTGTGACGCAATCCTCGCAAATAAAGATGAAATGATTAAAACAGAGAATCGCCGCCATGACACGAACGGTAAGAAGAGTGTGTTAGGCGATACAGGAACACCTTCATGTAAATGTTAAATGATGAGAAATGTAATATGAGTTACTATCGACGGCGCTGAGCTAAACGCACGTTCCATATGTTCACGTAAACCTATATATGCGTAAACCAGCTAGCACGCGGTGCGCGCCGAATTCGCATCATATGCGGCGGGGGGGGGGAGATTTTTAAACACACACACGTGCGAGGCACAATCCATCACTATATGTTATTGTGGAGATCTCAGGGGTGTATNCTCTCTCTCTCTCTCTCTCTCTCTCTCTCTCTCTCTCTCTCTCTCTCTCTCTCTCTCTCTCTCTCTCTCTCTCTCTCTCTCTCTCTCTCTCTCTCTCTCTCTCTCTCTCTCCCTCGCTCTCTCTTTCTCTCGCTACCCGCCCTCCCCTCTCCCCTCCTCTTTCTCCGCTTCTCTCTCCCCTCCTCTCCCCTTCCTCTCCTTCCTCTCTCTTGCTTCCTCTATTATGGCCTACCCTTCCTTTGTTGCAGCAAGAGGTGGTGTATCAGAGGAAGGAGGCGTGCGGGCTGCGAGCGACACGCAGCATCCTAGAGAAGGAGTTACATGCCCCTCTCTTCTCCCCTCCTCTCTCTTGCTTCCTCTCTCATGGCCTACCCTTCCTTTGTTGCAGCAAGAGGTGGTGTATCAGAGGAAGGAGGCATGCGGGCTGCGAGCGACACGCAGCATACTGGAGAAGGAGTTACATGCATTGCTCGTGCAGCATCATGGCCTGCAGCTGACGCTACACGCTAAGCTAGGAAGCCCTGTAGATTCAGACGCCATCAAACAACGACTAGTACGTGCACGTGTGTGTATATATATACATATATATATATACATACATATGTATATATATACATATACATATATATATATTATATAATACATAGTTACGATGTATCGCCTGTTAAATAAATATGAAGATAGATAGATGGATAAACAGGATTGACAGAGATTGATAGAGTTTCTTCTCCAGTAAGATGCGTGTGGCCCAAAAGGAAGGGTAAACAATGAGAGATAGATCTGATCTATCACATTTAGAGATCATTTTTGTAACCTAAAGTCCATCCCAACCCCACCCACCCCACACACACCCCACAACCCCACCCTCCCCACCCACCCCACACACCCCACTCCTTTGCAAAACCTACTCACTTCACAGGTGGTCCTATAACTCTCTCTCTCTCTCTCTCACTCTCTCTCTCTCTCTTTCTCTCACTCTATCAATCTCTGTCAATCCTGTTTATCCATCTATCTATCTTCATATTTATTTAACAGGCGATACATCGTAACCTATGTATTTTATATAATATATATA
>NW_014577203.1:482433-486016 GCF_000485595.1 Priapulus caudatus | reverse complement strand
GTGCGTGCGTGCGTGCGTGCGTGCGTGTGTGTGTGTGTGTGTGTAAACTCCATACACTCCTCCCCAGTAGCAGCGACGGCTCATAAAACATGAATGCATTAAACTCATTACGCAGCTTTTTAAAATGAAGATCATAAAGAGTTAATGCGAGCCGAGCTGGGAGTAAATATTTAAAAGGCATTGCATTAAGCGAAATGCAATTTCGCCGAATAAATGTAGGGTCAAATGAATATCAGTAAATTTTGCAGAAGCGGCACGGACACGTTTAATTCATGCCGTCATGCGATAGATATCTCCCGTATAGAGTCGTGGCGACAGACACAGTGATTGCTTCACGTGTTGTAGGCCATAGAAATATTATACTAGTAAGACTATATGTAGTGTCTCTATATAGACTTCTATGGTTGCAGCACATCTTTAACTAGACAGAGGGNCTTTCGACATTGCACGCCCTTTGTAATTCTGCCTCACTTAATGATTGCACGGGAAGAAATCGTCTAATTATAATTATAGATAGATAATTATCTATAAACAGAGAGCGAAAATACGACACCGATCTCGAAATTTACAACGACAAATAAAAAAAATGGCTGCCCTGGCGTGTGCACAAACGAATCAAAATTCGCAGAGAGCCTCTTCCAAATATCCTATTGAAACGATAAATACTCATCTACTGTAAGGACTGTGGGTTTAGTGACTAGTAGGGGCAAATGAGGCCCCGGTGGCAAAGTGGCAAGATCGACAAGGGGTTAGTTACTATCCCACGCTTAGCCATTAAGGTTCGCGCGTGTGACGTTATGCGTGATAAACGACCGGTGTGGGAGTAGATTAGACTGCCTCCGAACGTCGCTGTCACAGCCGCGCTCCCAGATACCAACGACGTTGATGCCAAGAGCGACGTGCCGGGCGCGTCTAGGAGTATATCGGCACACTCGAGTTGCCTCTGAGGTGCTTCTTCTTACTGAAGCCACACGAAGCCCCAGTTCATCCGTGAAGCTGTAGAGCTGCCATATAGTATCAAAGCGCTCGCAGCATCCTCCCGCGTGGCTGCGGCGGAGCGAGGAGAGACGGCAGCCGGCAGGTGGCGCCGAATTCGATAACCGCCCGACGTCGACGATGAATAGGAAGTAATTTACGATGCTCCGTCGACCGAGAGAGAGAAAGAGAGAGANCGGAGAGAGAGGAGAGAGAGGGAGAGAGGAGGGAGAGGAGAGAGAAAGAGAGAGAAGAAGATGGGAAATGAAAAGAGGGGGAAAGAGAGCAGAGAGAGAGAGAGAGAGAGAGAGAGGGGATGGAGGAGAGAGGAGTGAGACGAGGGAGTAGAGGGAGAGAGGAAGAGAGAGGAGGGAGGAGAGACAGGGAAGAGACAGAAAGGAGAGAGAGAGAGAGCGAGAGAGGAGAGAAGAGGGAGAGAGATGAGGAGAGAGAGAGAGCAGAAGAGCAGACGAAGGATAGCGAGAGAAGAGAGAAGAGGGGGAAGGGAGAGAGGAGAGAGACGAGGAGAGAGAGGAGGGGAGACAGAGAGAGGGAGAGAAGAGAGCGAGAGAGGAGAGCGAGAGAGAGCTGGAGAGGTGGGGGAGAGAGAGAGAGAGGGGAGGCCGGAGAGCCGAGGACCGCGGGGGCGATGAAGAGGAGAGGAGAGCGAGAGGAGGGGAGGAGAGAGAGAGAGAGAGAGAGAGGTCAGCAGATGAGAGAGAGTGAGGAGAGATAGGAGAGAGAATTAGGAGAGCGGCGAACGAGAGAGGGAGGAGAGAGTAAGAGAGATGAGAGAGATGGAGGGGAGAGGAGATGAGGAGGAGAGTAGAGAGAGATTAGAAGGACAGTAGAAGGATTAGGAGAGATGGAGGGAGAGCGGACGACGAAGACGAGAGAGGGGGATGAGATCTGAGAGAGGAATCTCGTGGAGAGAGAGAGAGGATGAGATGACGAGGAATTCAGAGAGAGGAGAGATGAGAGAGGATGAGTGAGATGGGGCACTTGCCGGACTTTGCAGGTCCACAACAGTTAGCTATCACGTTCGGAGGCGGTCGCTCTTCTCTCGTAATGATCAGCCACTTTGTGACGCAGCAGCAGTAGCAGCAGCAGGCAGCAGTAGCAATCCAGATAGCCAAGCAGTATCAGCAGTAGCCAGGCATATACTATTAATTATATTAATATTTTATTAAGTATATATGTGTGTGGTGTGTGTGTAGTGTGTGTGTGTGTGTGCATATGTGTGTTGATGTGATGTGTTGTGTGTTGTGTGTGTGATGTGTGTGTGAGTGCGCGCGCGCAGCGCGTGAGCTGTGTGTGATGTGTTGGGTGTGTGATGTGTGTGTGTGTGTGTGTGTGTGTGTGTGTGTGTGTGTGTGTGTGCGTGCGTGCGTGCGTGCGTGCGTGCGTGTGTGTGTGTGTGTGTGTGTGTGTGTTTGCGTGGGTGCGTATTTGCTTGCGTGTATATGCGCGCGGGGGGCTACACCCAGTAATTTCAGCTTTCCCCCCGCAGGGCGTCCTGCCATCTACGCCATACCTAGCCACACTATCACGCTGGGATTCTACAATATATCAACCTATACGACAGACTATTAATAATTGGCTCTACGGGGCTGAAACTCCGGCGACTATCGCTGATAAATTACTTTGTTGTACACCTGCTCGTGGCTCAAGAATAATAATGATTATAGCTACACTTCCCCGGTGTTAGAAATGACCGCAGCGGCCCCCGGCACCCTCACTGACCGCCTTCTGTGCTGTACTGCATGCACTCTAAGCTGATTGAGAGATTAAGAAGTAACACGGTCAAATCACTTCGGGCATAATGAATATTTATTTGCCCTTGCTGATTGCAGAGCGAAGTCTAGACGGATGAAGGCTTCAGACGCGAGTATATATATATATATATATATATATATTAATATATATATAGTACACAATGAAGGCATAGATCACAGAGATAGTCAGCACTAATACATGATAGACCGCGCAGTTATGTATAGTTATAAACACGAGCGATAGAGAGAGATCGATAGATAGATAGATAGAGGTCGATAGATAGATAGATAGAGCGATAGATCGAGCGATAGATAGAGATCGGCGGAAGCGGATCAATCCCAAAGTACGTAACCATACCGGTCCGAGTATATAGTTACGCACACGCACGCACGCACGCACGCACACACGCACGCACACATGCCGTTGCGCACGCGCACGCACGCAAAAACATCTATTGCGGGTATAACGCGTAACTTGATCATGCACGAATCGATACAACGCACGAAGACACTCACATTACTGACAACACACAGCTCATGATCATGTTGTTCAGTGCAGCGGCCAAGCACCTGCGCCTACACTGTCATAACCACAGCTCGCACACGAACACAAAACCCATCCATGCGTCAGAGATGAACACTATACTTCATCATGAAATACAGGATGCAGTTCAGTGCAGTTCAATACAGGATACAATTCAGCATGCAATTCAGCATGCAATTCATGATCAGCAGCATACAATACCGGAGCGGTGGAGGAGATATGGGGAGGTGGCGGCAATGGAGAGTGGCGGGGGCTCTGGGAGAGGAGGGGGAGTAAAAGAAGGAAACGG
>NW_014577203.1:476220-481217 GCF_000485595.1 Priapulus caudatus | reverse complement strand
CTCTCCCATTCTCTCCCCTCTCTCTCTCTCCCACCTCTCTCGCCCTCTCTCATTCCTCCTCTCTCTCCCTCTTTCTACCCCACTCTCTCCCCCTCTATCTTCCTCTCTCTTTTGCGGGCTCTCCCACTCTCTCACCCCTCACTCTCGTCCCTTTCTCTCCCTTCTCTGACGATCTCTCCTCTCTCTGTCTCTCTCTCTCTCTCTATCTCTTCCTCTCTCTATCCCCCTCCCCCTCTCTCTATCCCTCTCTCTCTCTCCCTCTCTCTTCCTCTCTCTTTTGCGGGCTCTCCCACTCTCTCACCCCTCACTCTCGTCCCTTTCTCTTCCTTCTCTGACGATCTCGCTTCTCTCTGTCTCTCTCTCCCTCTCTTACTTTTGCGCGGTCGCTCACTCTCTCACCCCCTCTCTCTCTCTCGTCCCTTTCTCGCCCTTCTCTGACGATCTCTCTCGCCTCTCTCGCGCTCTGTCGCTTCCTCGCCCATCATTCTCGCTCTATGTCTCCCTGATTATCATCTATTCACACTACGCATCTGACGACAACAACGCGTCCTTCAACTCATGGTCACCTCAAGCGGAATTCTCTAATAATCTCCATCTCGAATTAACATGGGAATCCCGACAATGCCGAAACTCCAGTATAGGTCGACGCGCTGAGATTTGCTGATTGATTTGATTTGAGATTTCGTTAGGGAACATGCGCTCGTGCTTCTTCATAATTGAAGAAATTTTTCTCATAAATAACTGTAAAATAGAGAAAGAATATAGGCTCCTTCTCTCTCTCGGGTCTTCTCCATCTCTTCCTGACACTCGACAGCTCTTTTACCCACCCTCTCTGTCTCTCTGTCTCTCTCTCTCTCTCTCTCTCTCTCTTTCTCTCTTTTCTCTCTCTCTCGCTCTCTATCGCTCGCTCTCTCAATCTCACCCACACTATCCTCCCCTCTCTCTCTCTTTCTGTCTCTTCTCCCTCTCGCCCTTTCTCTCGGTGTCATTTTTCCTCCCCCTCACCCACAGCGACAACAGTGCAGGCCTCATCTGACGAATAGCGCTTTTCTCTAATAGCCTTCATTTTATAATTGCTGACGGCCGTGCTGCTATCGTTCGTAGCGCGTGGGATAACGGGGAGATGAAACCACTGAATGGCTTCACTGAGGCACGAACCTGTAGATACTCTCTCTCTTCTGCATTCTGCATTCTATCTCTCTCTCTCTCTCTCTCTCTCAGAGGAGGATGAGAAGGAGCTCGAGGAGCAGGAAGAGGAGAGGAAGGAGAAGAAGAAGGAGGAGAGTCAGCCGAAGGAAGAGGAGGAGCGGCAAATGTCGTGAATCTAAGTCATCTTCAAACAGCGATAACGCGCGGATAATTTTTTGTTCATGTCCGTTCACAACACCTGAAGAGGTACGTCATTGTGACGTATCTCGTGACGTAAACATCTCACCTACGTCACACGCGCGCCGGGAACGAGTACATAATAAATATATTCATATAATAATATAATCGCTCCGATAAACTCTCGATACCTAATCGATACCTAATGATGGAGAGTGTTGCGACAGCGGCCACCACGGACTGAAACATTACCAGACATTCGAGGCAGAACGATTCGGGTTGATTATGTACCTGACGGGATTTTGCTTTTGATCGAGTTGAATCGATAGTTTGATAAATTTCTCCAGAGCATCCATTTCTGTTAGAGACAGAGCCACCGTAAACCTATCCGATAGTTGTCCTGACTCGAGAAAACGCAGCAGTATGCCTGGACAAAAACAGCAATTCTATGGCAAGTATGAATATGATCAAGGGTACATAATAGAGAATCTATCTCCATTATGTACTCAAGATATAATCTAGCGCAGGACTTTGCTGAAGAAATTCCTACACCGAAAAACAGCACCAACGCCACAGCGCATATCAATCTAGAGGTAAAGTCTATGTAGCAAGTGATGCAAAGAAAAAACAGCAAAAAAAACACAAACAATTTCACTACTTATACCAAGGTAATCCCGCGCGGCAGTCGTTGCCAACAAAAAACAGCAACAACTTCCGTAAACATCAATGCAATACAGTTGAACTCAGTATGCCAACAATAACAACACCACCACCAACAACAACAACAACAACAACAACAACAACAACAACAACAACAACAACAACAACAACCACAACAACAACGCCAGCAACATCAACACCATCATCATCATCATCACCATCAACAACAACGACAACAACAACAACAACAACTTCACACCATACATCGATATAAACAAATGCATGTCTATGCTCAACGATGGCTGCAAAGAGCGAGAACAACACCCAAAAATCTCTATCGCGTACATCAGTGTAATCCAATAGAATTCCACGCACAACTAGCTACCAATTGCAAGCAGCAACTAGTTTCTTCCCCGCTATGAAGCACACACGCAGTGTTACTATTTGTCTAGAGCTTTCCAAGCGCTATCTACACGTGCGTTTGACGGCAAGCGTATAATAACACACACGCCGGCCATGAGTTATGAAAACGAATAGATCGCATCTCTGTAGTTTGCTATAAGTGTCGGCGTTACAAACCCTCGCAATGAAATTTGACTACGGTCGTATATTAACTCACTGTGCGGTATGTGTGTGTGTGCGTGTGTGTGTGTGCGTGCGTGCGTGTGCGTGCGTGCGTGCGTGCGACAGAGAAAGGGGGTAGCGTGTGTGACAGGCAAGAGAAAGGAAGGTGATACGAGACGAGAGAGAGAGAGAGAGAGGAGGAGAGTAAGGCACGCACGTGAGATAGCCGAGACGAAGGGGGTAGCGAGGTGACAGGCTAGCAAGGAAAGTGAGAGAAGGAGAGAGAGAGAGAGAGAGAGAGAGAGAAGAGACAGAGAGAGAGAGAGAGAGAGAGACAGAGAGAGAGAGAGAGAGGAGAGAGAGAGAGAGAGAGAGAGGAGAGGGAGAGAGAGGCGAGAGAGAGAGGAGAGAGAGCGCGCTGAGCTAGAAACACAGAGAGAAGGGGTAAGCGGGTGACAGGCAGAGAAAGGAAAGGTGAGAGAGAGAGAGAGAGAGAGAGAGAGAAGAAGAGAGAGAGGAGCAGAGAGGAGAGAGAGAGAGAGCAGAGAGAGAGAGGCGCGTGAGATAGACATGAGAGAAGGGGGTACGAGTGTGACAGCAGAGAAAGGAAAGGTGAGAGAGAGAGAGAGAGAGAAGAGAAGAGGCAAGAGCAAGAGAGAGAGAGAGAGAGAGAGAGAGAGCGAGGAAAGAAGAGAACGCGTGAGACGTACGCCAAGAGAAGGGGTAGCGCTGTGTGAGCACGGCCCGAGAAAGGGAAAGTGAGAGAGAGAGAGAGAGAGAGAGAGAAGAGCGAGAGATGAGCGCGTGAGATCAGACAGAAGAAGGGGTAGCGAGTGTGACCAGGCGAGAAAGGAAAGGTGAGAGAGAGAGAGAGAGAGAGAGAGAGAGAGAGGAGAAGAGGGGACAGAGAGAGAGAGAGAGAGAGAGAACAGAGAGAGAGAGAGAGAGAGCAGAGAGACGAGAGAGAGAAGAGAGAGAGAGGAGAGAGAGAGAGAGAGGAGCGCGTGAGATAGACAGAGAGAAGGGGGTAGCCGTCGTGTATGAGGCAGAGAAAAGGAAAGGTGAGAGAGAGCAGGAACAGAGAGAGAGAGCAGAGAGCAAGACGAGAGGAGAGAGAGAGAGAGCGAGAGAAGAAGCCGGCGTGAGATAGAGACAGAGAGATAGGGGAGCGAGTGTGACCAGGCAGCAAGAAAAGCGAAAGGTGAGAGAGAGAGAAGAGAGCAGAGAGAGAAGAGAGGACAGAGAAAGAGAGAGAGGAGAGAGAAGAGAGAAGAGAGACATCAAGAGTAGAGAGAGAGAGAGAAGAGAGAGAGAGAGAGAGAGATGAGAGAAGAGAGAAGAGCGCGCAGGTGAGGATAGACAGAGAAGAAGGGGGACTGTTTGAGCAGGGCAGAAGAGGAAAAGTGAGAGAAGATGAGAGAGAGAGAGAGAGAGAGCGAGAGAGCAGAAGAGAAGAGGAGAGAGCGAGAAGGAGCGCAGAGAACAGAGAGAGAGAGAGAGAGAGAGAGGGATTGAGAGAAAGAGAGAGTGGAGGAGAGAGAGAGCGCGCAGTGAGAATAGAAGAGAGAAGGGGGTAGCGAGGAGACAGGCAAGGAGCAGGGAAAGGTGAGAGAGAGAGAGAAAGAGAGAGACCGTGCGTGAGATAGGCCGAGAAAGGGGGATAGAGTGGTGACAGGCAGCAGAGAGAAGGTAGAGAGAGAGAGAGAGAGAGAGAGAGAGAAGAGAGAGAGAGAGAGCGTGCGTGAGATCGACAGGAGAGAAGGGGGGTAGTAGAGGTGGTGACAGGCCAGAGAGAGGAAAGGTGAGAAGAGGAGAGAGGAGAGAGAGAGAGAGAAGAGAGAGAGAGGGCGAGCGATACTGAGCACACAGCACGTGAGATAGACACAGCGAGATCAGGGGTATAGGAGTGTGACACAGGCTAAGAAGTAGGGAAAGGGAGCAGAGAGAGAGAGAGAGAGAGAGAAGAGAGAGAGAGGGCAGAGAGAGAAGAAGAGGCGTCGCGTTGAGATAGACACACGCGAGAGACAGGGGGTATATGAGTGTACGAGCAGAGCGAGCTAAAGATATAGACAGAGAGAGAGAGAGAGAGAGAGAGAGAGAGAGAGAAGAGACGGCGTGCGTGAGAAGAGAGTCACATAGATGAGAAAACAACACGTGGGAGAGAGAGGGGTAGCCGAGTGAAGACAGAGCGGCGCGGCCGCGCAGGCCCGCCTCCCCCACCGAGAGAGGAAAGGCTTAGAGAGCAAGAGAGACGGGAGAGAGGAGAGAGAGAGGAGAGAGAGAGACAGGCGTGTGCGTACGATAGACACGGGAAGAGAAGGGGGGTATAGGAGGTCACAGGCCACGAGGAGAGGGAAAGGGAGAGAGAGAGAGGAGAGAATCAGAGAGAACGAGAGCCGAAGCGGTCGCGTCAGTGAGATAGACAGAGAGAGAAGGGGGTATAGCGG
>NW_014577203.1:471658-476195 GCF_000485595.1 Priapulus caudatus | reverse complement strand
CTGCTGGCTGACTGCTTGCTACTGCTGCTGGCTGCTTGCTACTGCCTGCCTGCGTGCCACAAAGCGTGGAGATCATTACGAGAGAAGAGTCTGACCGCCGTCACTTTTGTAAGCACATCTTGTTAGTCATTGGACCCAAATGTCCGCTGCAAGTGTGCGCCCCTCTCTCTATCTCTCTCTCTTCTCTCTCTCTCTCTCTCTCTCTCTTCTCTCTCACCCTCTCTCTCTCTCTCTCGCTCTCTCTCTCCCTCTCCCTCTCTCTTCTCTATCTCTCTATCCTCTTCTCTCTCTCTCCTCTCTCTCTCTCTCTCTGGCTCTCTCTCTCTCTCTCTCTCTCACCTGCTCTCTCGGCTCTCTATCTCGTCCGTCTATGCTCTCTCTTCTCTCTCTCTCTCTCACTCTCTCTCTCTCTCTCTCGCCTCTCTCTTCTCTCTCGTTCTCTCTCTCTCGCTCCCCCGCCTCTCTCTCTCCGCTCCCCTCCCTCTCTTCTCCGCCCGCTCTCTCTCGTCGCTTCTCTCTACCTCTCACCTCTCTCTCGTCTCTCTCTCTCTCTCTCCTCTTCTCTCTCTCTGTCTTTCTCTCTCTCTCTCATCTACTCTCTGTCTCCTGTTATCTATCGTCTCTCTTCTCTCTCTCTCTCTCTCTCTGGCTTTCTCTCTTCTCGCTCTCCTCTCGGCTCTCTCTTTCTCTCTGATCTGTCCTGTCTCTCTCTCTCTCTCTTCTCGTCTGCTTCTCGTCTCTCGTTTCTCTCCTCTCTCCCTCTTCCCCCTCTCTTCTCTCGTTTCTCGTCTTTCCTCTCTCTCTCTCGCTCTCTCTTCCTCTCTCTCTGCTCTTCGTCTCTCTCTCATCTCTCGCTCGTCCCTGCTCTCGTCTCTCTCTTCTCTTCTCTTTCTCTCTCGCTTCTCTCTCGGCTCGTCTCTCTCTCTCTCCTCTCCCTGCTAGTCTCTCTCTCTCTCTCTCTCTGTCTCTCTCTCGCTTCTCTACATGTCTCTATATATATATATATATTTCTCTCTTCTCTCCCGCTCTCTCTCTCTCATTCTCTCTCTCTCTCTCCCGCCTCTCTCTCTTTCCCGCTGCTCTCTCTCTCTCGTCTTCGTCTCTCTCCTCGCTCTGTATCTTCTCTCTCCTGCTCTCTCTCTCTTTCTCTCTCTCTCTCTCTCATTCCCTCGTCTATCTTCTCTCTCCTCCCTCTCTCTTCTCTCTCCCTCTCTCTCTCTTCGCTTCATCTCTCTCTCTTCTCTCTCTCGGTCGACGGCCAGCATCGTAAATTACTTCTAATTCATCGTCGACGTCGGGCGTTATCGAATTCGGCGCACCTGCGGCTGCCGTCTCTCTCGCTCCCGCCGCAGCCACGCGGCGGGAGGATGCTGCGAGCGTTTGTTGATATATATGCAGCTCTACAGCCTTCACGGAATAACTGGGCTTCGGTGCTCAGCTAAGAAGAAGCCACTCAAGAGGCAACTCGCGGATGTGTGCCGATTATACATCCTAGACGCGTCCCGGGCACGTCGCTCTTGGCAGTACAACCTCCGTTGGTATCTGTGGATCGACGCTGGGATCATGCGACTTCGCCGACGGCATGTCTTAATCTACTCCCACACCGGTCGTTTATACACGCATAACGTCACGACCGCGCTAACCTAATGGCACTCAAGCGTTGGACTAGTACTAACCCCTTGTCGTATCTTTGCCACTTTGGCCACGGGCCTCATTTGCCCCTACTAATCTTAAACCCACAGTCCTTACAGTAGATGAGTATTTATCGTGTTCAAGTAGGATTTATTTGGAGAGGCTCTCTTCCGCGAATTCTGCATCTCCCTTTGCTCACACGCCAGGCAGCCATTTTTTGTTTTTTTTTTTTCGTTGTAAATTTTCTAGATCGGTGTCGTATTTCGCTCTCTGTTTAATAGATACATTATCTTCTATAATTTATAAATTAGACGGTTTTCTTGCCGTACAATCATTAGGTGAGGCAGAATTACAAAGGTGTTGCAATGTCGAAGCGGCATTTGGTTGATATGCCGGCAGGTGAATTACAGAAGATAGTGGTGATAAGGGTAAGAAACGCGCGTAGCGGTTCACGGTCGTTGAAGCGACAACGACGGCGTATAACACTGGCCTGAGTCATTACCTCCGCCAAGAGGTAATGTAATCGGTATCGTGTGTGTGCTGGTCGTGTGTGTGTGTAGCCACTACGTGTTCGCGCGATCGATTCAGCAGCAGCTCGCCTTAGGGCGTGCGATGTCAGCAGCAGCCCTCGCTTTAGGGCGTCAGTCAGCACGCAGTCGCCTCTTAGGGGTCAGTCGAGGCAGCAGTCGCTTTATAGAGGTCAGCAGCAGGCAGCCTGACGCCTTAGGCGTCCAGTCCAGCAGCAGCGCAGCAGCGAGCCAGCTGTTATATCACAGACCTGTTACAGTGCTGGCGGAGTATGCACTCGTCGTTGAGTGCCTCTGTGTAGTAAAGAATGTGCGTGCAACCATAGAAGGTCTATATAGCAGACACTACATATAAGTCTTACTAGTATAATATTTCTATGGTCCATACAACACGCTGAAGCAATCACTGCTTGTCGGTCGCCACGACTCTATACGCGGAGCATAATCTGAATCGCATGGACGGCGATGAATAAACGTGTCCGTGGCCGCTTGCTGCAAAATTTACTGATATTCATTTGAGCCCTACATTATTCGAGCGAAATTATTTCGTCTTAATGCAATAGCCTTTTAAATATTTACTCCCAGCTCGGCTCGCATTAACTCTTGATGATCTTCATGTCTTAAAAAGCGCTGGCGTAATGAGTTTAATGCATTCATGTTTTATGTAGCGTCGCTTGCTACTGGGAGGAAGTGTATGGAGTTTACACACACACACCACACGCACGCACGCACGCGCACGCACGCACGCACGCACGCAGCACGCCACAGCACGCACGAACGCACCGCACGACACGCACGACGCACACGCACAGCACACGGCACACACACACACATACACACTACACGCCACGCACGCACACATAGTATACACAACCCCCACATACACAACACACACCGCGCACACGCACGCACGCACAACACACACACAACACACACACACACACACACGCACACAACACACACTACGCAAATGTCTATCTCACGTGCGTGCTCTCTCTCTCTCTCTCTCTCTCTCTCTCTCTCTCTCTCTCTCACCTTTCCTTTCTCTGCCTGTCACACTCGCTACCCCCTTCTCTCTGTCTATCTCACACACTCTCTCTCTCTCGCACACGGCCTCTCTATTGCTTTCTCTCATCACTCATCACTCATCTCGTTCCATATTCCTTCTTCGTGCCTGCCCCTTCTCTCTCGGATGAGCACTGAACGTGGTCTCGTGCATACACAAGTACATGACATCATCTACAGACAATAAACACTTGAATATAAGCGTTGCCAAATTAAGCGTGTATGCACTTGATAAGGTTCTACTAATATAGCTAGTTACTGACTTACCTTTGTGTTAAATAGTCGGATGCCCACAAAGAATGCACTAGCTTCTTCTACCGAAAAATTGTTATTACGGATTTTCCTCTCTCCCTTCCTCACAGCTTCTCACGGTTCCTTGCTCTCTCTCTCTCTCTCTCTCTCTCTCTCTCTCTCCTCGGTCTCTCTTTACCTTTTCCCTTTCTATCTCCCTCTCCCCCTCATCCTCTCTCTTTACCTTTCACCTTTCTATCTCTCTCTCTCTCACCTCGCTCTCTCTTTACCCTTCTCCCTCCTATCTCCCTCTCTCTCTCTCACCTCTCTGTTTACCCTTCTCCCTTCTATCTCCCCCTCTCTCTCTCTCCCCTCGCTCTTTCTTTACCCTTCTCCCCTCTATCTCTCGACCTCTCTCTCCCCTCGCTCTTTCTTCACCCTTCTCCCTTATATCTCCTCCTCTCTCTCACCTCTCTCTTTACCTTTCTCCCTTATATCTCGCCCTCTCTCTCTCTGCCTCTCGTCATTCTTTTCTTATTATCTTCTAACGATTATCACCGATATCAGCTTCTCAATTCGTGCGTCGCTGCGTTTTTCATCTGCTCTTATTAAGTCCGCGTTCCAATCTACAATCGGCCAACACAGCCAATAACACTTAAACGCGCGCAATTACTCACGCAAGACGTTCGAAGATATTGCCGCGCTATAAAACACATTCATTCAGGATTCGCAGATGCGATATATAGTTTCGATCGTAAAACGGACGGCTGCCAGGGCAGTTATAGACACTGTCACTGTCACCGTGCCGGCTTTTCTGTTTAAGCAGTAAGTAACATCGTGCCAGGAGTATTACTGTTTACCGCCGTGTGTCACCGTAACGTCGCCGTCGCCGCGCCGCGTGTGTCACCGTAACGTGAACATTCGCGTCACTCGTCACTCGATGACGTCAACACGGTGCATTCGTTCATCTGATGCTGACAATGCTGCTTCCGCCTCGTGTCGTATTCCATGCACCAATTAAATTTTCCAACACAATATATATATATATATATATATATGATTAAGTATATATATATATATAT
>NW_014577203.1:465406-470140 GCF_000485595.1 Priapulus caudatus | reverse complement strand
GAAGAAGAGGATGAGTGAGGGAGAGGAGGAGAGGAAGAGAGGATGAGAGGAAGAGAGGAGGAGAGGAAGAGAGGAGGAGAGGAGGAAAGGGGGAGAGGAGGATAGAAGGAGAGGAGGATAGGAGGAGGGGAGGAGAGGATGAGTGAGGGAGATGAGGAGAGGAGGAGAAGAGGAAAGGAGGGAGGCGCAGGTGTCAGGAGAAGCTCTACCTACGGCTGCTGCCAAGTCCGCGAAATTGGATTCTGCTGTTCATCTGCTTGTCGCCAGCCAGACAGCTCAGCTCGCTACATGCTCGAGTTTATAACAAGATACAAGAGCACTGTAACTGCTGCTTCAGAAATCTGTGCGACAATGCTTGAGGTAAGATTAGCCGATGTGAAAATTCCCGGGGTGAGAATGCGGCTATAGACGCTAACGGAGTGAGACGAGTAGCCATTTATGTATGCAGTAAGATGCCGAAGCGCATGTCGAGAGAAGGCATGAGTGCGTAAGAGGAGGCGGTGAGGATGTATAGAAGCAGAGGAAGAAGCGGAGAAGCGAAGAGGATGCTAGAAGTGGCGGTCGGATGCGGAGAGAAGCCAGAAGGATGTTTGAAAAAACGATAACGACTAGTTGGCGAGAGACGAAAGGAGGAAACAAACAAAGGCAGGGTTACAAAGGAGGAGAGAAGAAGAGAGAAGGCTACAGGATGCAAGAGGATTCAGTGGGGAAGAAGAAAAGAGGAAACAGCCATTGTTGCACGCACAGCTCTGTAATTTTCGTCTGTTTAGTGTAACGCACGTCCGCCCACAGACACTCGGAACGTTTCAATATTAAAATCATGACGTAAATATATACGAAATGTATTTACTACCAAAGTCTTAATGGTTTTCTACTCTCTTTCGCCTATTATTGCTGATAATTTCGTGTTAAATGCCGTTCAAATGCTCATCTGCAACACATGAGTACACACCGCACGCACGCCGCTGTGCACAAACAACAAGAATAACTCTATATTCGTGTTTATTTCCCGTAATTTTATTACTGAAACGTATCAAGTGCCTGTGAGTGCGCTAGTGTCTGTTACGGCGTTGTGCATGTGATGCCAGGCCACGGGTCTACGCCGCTGATGCCCCGTCAAATCTTTTTTCGCAGAAATATAAAAAATCTGAAATACTCACGTAGAAAAACTTATTATGTGCATATTATCTGCAGAGAGAAAAGGTATGACAGAAATGCACCGAAAAGCAGTTTCTGAGTCATATTTTTATCGCGAAATTAGCTCGCGGGCACGCGTATGTGCTGTGTGCGTGCGTGTGAGCACGCACACGCGCGTATGTGCTGCATGCGTGCGTGTGAGCACGCACACGCGCGTATGTGCTGCGTGCGTGCGTGTGAGCACGCACACGCGTATGTGCTGCGCGCGTGCATGTGAGCACGCACACGCGTATGTGCTGCGCGCGTGCGTGTGAGCACGCACACGAGTATGTGCTGCGTGCGTGCGTGTGAGCACGCACACACGCGTATGTGCCACGAGCGTGCGTGAAAGCACGCACACGCGTATGTGCTGCGCGCGTGCGTGTGAGCACACACACGCGTATGTGCTGCGCGCGTGCGTGTGAGCACGCACACGCGTATGTGCTGCGCGCGTGCGTGTGAGCACGCACACGCGTATGTGCTGCGAGCGTGCGTGTGAGCACGCACACGCGTATGTGCTGCGCGCGTGCGTGTGGTGTGTGCGCGCACTCGTGACACATTTGTCTCCGGAATGATTACGTGGGGGTTAAATCACGAGTTTAGCACCTGTTTCTAGATAGTTAGGCAGTACCTGACGCGCAGCGACGCGCGATTCTTTCCTGATTGTCTCCATGGATACCGAGCGTGCACGCAGGCGCGCGTGGGCCGCTGCTGCATGCAATAAAGGTTTACTGAAAACGCCTCCGATTACGTATGAAAAGACGAGCGACGACAACGAATGCAGCGCAGCCCAATTCCTCTCTCTCTCTGTGTCGCTCGAGCTCTCATTCGGCGCTTCCATGAGCATGAATGGAAATAATGACGACCATTGAAAAGCGTATAGCATCGCACGTTAGTATAGCTCTGACATTTTGCATCGACGGTCGAGTTTTCGTTGTTAGTACCGATGAAACGTATATATGCGCGAATTTCGATACACATTGTCTATGTGCGTAGGCGCGTGCGTGTGTGTGCGTGCGTGTGTGTGTGCGTGTGTGTGTGCGTGCGTTTGATGTTTGCCGTTTGATGAATAACCGTAAATAAATCATAATTAATGTTAGAAATCATCGCATACGCGTACAGTTACCAGACAACGCAAACGCCAAGAAGCCAGAGAGGAATTCATTAATCAAACATATTATCTACTGTATACGTTAGAATGATGGCGCATATACATCAGCGATATTGTATATGCAGGTATAGTATACGAAATATAAACGTATAGGAAAACCACCGTGGTAGCATCTCCCAAATAACGCAGAGTCCAGCAGGCCGAAGCTTTCTTTAAAAGACATGACATCTACAGCAATAGGTGGCCACGTTTAGCAGCGATAAACGCGCCATTTCATTTCGTTCTTATATTTGCCGATAATCGTCACAAACGCACAGCAATAGAGAAATAAATGGTGAGCCATTATTCCGAAACATACAGTATACACGGATAGCTAGCGCGTGCATGTATGCGAACAGACACACGCATACACACGCGCGCAGACGCACACGCGCACAAACACACAGCGCATGCAGGCACACACATACGTACGCACGCACCCCCTCGAACACACGTGTACACACACACACGCACACACGCGCGCACGCACGCACGCACACAAACAAACAAACACACAGACACACGCACGCACGTACGCACGCACACACACACACACGCACGCACGCAACCACACACACACACACACATACACACACACACGCACGCACGCACACATACACACATGCGTGGCTTATTGGATCGCTTGCGCATTAAATCCGAACTTGAACGTAACATTCGTGTTATAAAATAATCGAATCGATTCGAATAAATTCTCACGTCGTGTCGTTCAGCCAGTAGATCTCGCTCGCGGCATCGCTCGAAAGAACTCAACCAATTGAATACGCCCTATTCATACCGCAGTCAACACGTACACACATGCGCACGCACGCACGCACACACAGACACACCTTACATGCGCAATACAGCGTGCGCGCATGCGTACAAACCAAAAAACCGCACGAAACCGTGGCAAGCAACGACGCAGTCGCCCACTCGAGTTTTTATCCGCCAGACGGCGCGTAAAGAACTTGTTGACATCGGCAGTCATGCACCCATCACGCTAGAGAGGTCGGGAAGAAGAGGAATAACGTCACGTGACCAGGTTCGTAGCTAACCAGAGTACGCAGCAGTGGAGATGTACAGTGACACAAGAAGATCAACACATGACTTAGCGTGGCATTAGTTTGGGGGTTAGAGTAACGCCATATACTATAGTCTGGAATGTACTGAAACTAGGGTGAAGCAATAGCATTAATATACTAGTTATACTCTATATATATCTATCGGTAAAGCACATAATTAGGTGGCCATAGTCTCTTAATCCCAACCAGAGGTGGCGCCAGAGGTCGTGCGACGCAATGTATAAGGTCTCCGGAGTTATAGAAGCCAAGAACCCGACGGGGGAGGGGGGGGGATAAAAAAACTAAACTCACACTGGGGCCAAAACAATGGTTTCAGGTAACATATTCAATTTTGTCTTAAAACTTGCAGGTTTAAAATTGCGTATTTAGCGTTTTAGCAGAAAAAAAATAAATATTGCTACATTGTAATATATGAGATATATGTCGGTCAGCTCTTCAACCTACTGATTGTTTTCACAAGGTACTATCAGGAATGAATACTAGAGAAAAATAATATCTATTATTCACTCCTGGTACTATAATACAATTATACTTATACTGCGACAAGGACAGAGCTACAGATTTCAGAATTAATTTTTTAGAAATGTTTTCATAGATCGTTCACCGATATTATCCGAGGTATAGATTTTTTCCCGACGAGAACCTGATCTTAACTCAAACGTCATACATTTAAGTGTACTGTAAAATGTGTTGAATCCATCATTACCCATAACCCTAATCTTAATCTATCGTATTCTAATCACGTTTAACAGTAGGTCTAACGTTAACACTATACATAATCAAGACCCCGACCCTACTCCAGATATTATATCCACGGAAAATATTTTGCGTACGCGCGTTGATGAATCTACCCCCTGAACCGTAAAATGTGTTGCCCGCCAGCTCTAAAACCCTTATTCGACCGCAAACGCTAACCGTAACCTCAACATTTTTATTCTAACTTTTACTCTCTAACCCACTACGAGTGAAAACGTATGGAGCCACCTAGTTTATGGCATAGAAACAAGGCAAGGCGGGGATAAAAGGGGACCCGCCGGCAGGTAAGGCCGATAGGGAGAGGGAGGGGGCGGGGGAAACACCGCCAATCACTTTGGAAATTAAATGCAAATTCTCGAGCGAGGTAAAAACAAGTGATCGGTCAGGGCAGCCTGCGTTACGTATGCACATCATTAGAGTTAATGGCGAGTTACACGGCGACAACGTCATGCGACGCTTGCTCTCTCTCTCTCGAGTAGAGAGAGAGAGAGAAAGAGAGAGAGAGAGAGAGAGAGAGAGAGAGAGCGAGAGCGAGAGAGAGAGAGAGAGAGAGAGAGCGAGAGCGAGAGA
>NW_014577203.1:457073-460171 GCF_000485595.1 Priapulus caudatus | reverse complement strand
CATCACCGCAGCATCACCGCAGCATCACCGCAGCATCACCGCAGCATCACCGCATCCCTCAGCATCACCGCAGCATCACCGCAGCATCACCGCATCCCTCAGCATCACCGCAGCATCACCGCATCCCTCAGCATCCCTCAGCATCCCTCAGCATCACCGCAGTATCACCGCATCCCTCAGGATCGCCGCAGCATCACCGCATCCCTCAGCATCCCTTAGCATCCCTCAGCATCACTGCAGCATCACCGCATCCCTCAGCATCCCTCAGCATCCCTCAGCATCACCGCAGTATCACCGCATCCCTCAGGATCGCCGCAGCATCACCGCATCCCTCAGCATCCCTTAGCATCCCTCAGCATCACTGCAGCATCACCGCATCCCTCAGCATCCCTCAGCATCACCGCAGCATCTCCGCATCCCTCAGCCTCACCGCATCCCTCAGCATCACCGCAGCCCTCAGCATCCCCCGGGGGCCTCGTAATTCTGAGCGGCATCTGTATCACCGCATCCCTCAGCATCTCTCAAAATCCCTCTGCATCACCGCATCCCTCAGCATCCCCCAGAGGGCCTCATCATTCTGAGCGGCATCAGTATCACCGCATCCCTCAGCATCCCTCAGCATCACCACATCCCTCAGCAACCCTCAGCATCCCTCAGCATCCCTCAGCATCCCTCAGCATCCCTCAGCATCTCAGCATCCCTCAGCATCCCTCAGCATCCCTCAGCATCCCTCAGCATCACCGCATCCCTCAGCATCCCTCAGCATCCCCCAGCATCCCTCAGCATCCCTCAGCCTCCCTCGGCATCACCGCATCCCTCAGCACACCTCAGCCTTTTCTCCAAGGTGAATTATACGAGTTCTGGCGCGTCGGACATATAACACTCGCCGATATCTAGATCCCTGTGAGAGGCTGCTACACCCGCCCCGCAATGCTTGAATCGCTCAATCTCTACTATCTCCGCTGCGCACACCAGACTGCGACGCCCGTGCCATCTCGTGTCAGTCTGAACCGAGCCAGGATCGACGCCGACAATAGTTGAAAGGTATTCATCAGATCACGGATGTATCCTGCTACTGTTAATTCAGGACTTACTCGCCCCCGGACTGCCAAGCAGATTCTCACAACGGAAGCCCCCGTTAAACCGCTGAATCCGTATTGACACCACACTATCTCGAATGACATCACGGAATCGGGAGTAGTACGACTGAATCGCTAGTATCATCACGCAATCCTCGATGCTAGCAGTGAGTTTTAGTTACACCAACAACCATCAGCAACCACCAACAAACATACATCACATACATTACATTACATACATTACATTGCCTGCATTACACAAGGTATGAGATCATTTCTTATCTGGGTCAACTATAAACAATGATACCTTGGTTACGTTGGCTTGCCAAACACGCACACGCACACGCACACCCGCGCGCACGGACGCACGCATGCACGCACGCACACTCTGTGTGAAATACATCAAAAACACATCACAGCCAAAGAAGCAATAAACATATTTTTACAGCTAACAAAGTTAGCTAGAAATAGGAATACCTAATTACATACGATGAAAATTTTCTGAAAAAAAGAGGAAAACATTGCTTGTTGCCGTCTCACTCTGTACGTCGGCCTACGTCAATATGTCTACATGCACACATATATGCTAGCAGGAGTTAATAAAGACAAATCTGTCTTTATTAACTCATGATGTTAGCTATCGGTACCCCTTGTGATGTACGTACACAACGATCCTTACCCGCGTGCAAGACGGATCAATACTCATACGGCATTAATTTATTGCCACTCTCGAAAAGACGAATTTATTAACTCATCAATTCATAGCGACTGCCATCGACGGATCCCCGTCGCTCTACAGGCGAAAAATTGTTAGTCTGCGTAGAGCTATGAAGCATATTAGTTTTACTTTAGCTATAAAACATTAATGTTTAACTTTTTATTCTTCGGCCGTGATGCGATCGCCGTTCAAGAATGTTTTTCTCACGTTGAGATTTCTGGGATATTATCGAAAACTGTGTAGGTTGCGATTAAATTAATGAAATCAGCTTGATGTGACGTCTATGAAGATTGGGCCGTAGATGTGTACTGTATCACGAGACGTGACTTGATTGTGCGTGTGTGTGTGTGTATGTGTGTGTGTGTGTGTGTGTGTGTGTGTATGTGTGAGCGTGAGCGCGTGCGTGTGTGAGCGCGTCGCGTGTGTGTGCGTGCGTGTGTGTGCGTGCGTGGGTGTGCGTGCGTGGGTGTGAAGGCATGCATTTGCACTGTGGAGGAAAGCCATTACTGGATACTCTGTCAGCCTCTATGCACGTGTATGCCCATGTCTCTACGGCCGCTGTGTGTAAATGACCATTTGATTGGATGTAATGGGACAATACTCCTCATTACGCTTCCAACCAATGATGTTAAGCTCAAAATTATCCGCATCTAACTGCATTTTTAGTCGCCAGCCCTCAGCAGCGCTGGTAGCAGACACAGCGACCGTCGCGCCCCCTCGTGACATTCCCTTGCAACTGATCCGTTTGGCTTCGGCTTGTTTCGATTTGGTATGCGGGTCACGTGTTCCAGACACGAGCAACAGGCAGTAACATGCCGCCCGCTATTAGCTCGTAAAGAAAACCGACGAAACAACTAACTCACTACCAAGCTAGCTATAATTATGCTTTCTCTCTCTCTCTCTCTCCCTCTGTCTCTCTGTGTCTCTTTCTTTCTCACCCTCTCTACCTCTTGCTGCCTCGCCCTCTCTCTCTGTATTCCTCTCTCTCTCTTTATTCATCTCTCTCTAGTATATGAAGAGCTCCCCTCTTTCGCTTTTTTCCTTCCTTCATCCAGCGCTGTGACATAAGAGTCAATTGACTACGTAAGCGCCCTCTATAAACAATGGCTTTGCCAGGTGGTATCAACACGCACCACAACTGTGCGGCGAAACAATAGAGCAATGACATGACGTCACGTGGAAGAAAGGCGCAGCGCAACAATGTTGTGTTTGTTTGTTACTGATGTGGACGGAGATGGAGAGAGAGGGAGGAGGGAAAGAGAGAGGAGGGAGAGGGAGAGGGAGAGAGAGGGAGAGAGAGG
>NW_014577203.1:453996-454403 GCF_000485595.1 Priapulus caudatus | reverse complement strand
CAGCAGCAGCAGCAGCAGCAGCAGTTGCAGCAGCAGTAGCAGCAGCAGCAGTTGCAGCAGCAGTAGCACAGCAGCAGCAGTAGCAGCAGCAGCAGCAGCAGCAGTTGCAGCAGCAGTAGCACCAGCAGCAGCAGTAGCAGCAGCAGCAGCAACAGCAGCAGTAGCAGCAGCGGTCTGTGCATTCGTGCAATATTAACACACGGTTGAAGCGACACAGTAATAGGTAACAGGCGATTGCTGCTTTCCGTCCGTCGCTCGTCGGCGACGCGCAATAAAACCGACGATTTGACGACGCATGGCGACGACGACGTCGCCGACGCGCGTGCTTGCCGGGAGCGCGAGCCATAGCGACCAATCAGCGCGCGCGCTCGATATGCAATTTCGTCTGCTTTTTCCGAGTGTGTGTG
>NW_014577203.1:451495-453976 GCF_000485595.1 Priapulus caudatus | reverse complement strand
GTGTGTGTGTGTGTGTGTGTGTGTGTGTGTGTGTGTGTGTGTGTGTGTGTGTGTGTGTGTGTGTGTGTGTGTGTGTGTGTGTGTGTGCGTGCGTGCGGAGAATGCATGGTAACATCATATCGACTATTGTATTTCCCATTAGCTGCTGTGTTTCGTCGTGTCTTGCTGCGTATGTACATGATGTACACAGCGTACACATGAAGCTGCGTGCGTCTGCGCGGGCAACTGTTGTTATTAGCATCCTTTGTGGCGGCAATAAACCATGCTTTCGTGTTGTATAGTGCCGCGGCGACACCGGCACGCACGCACGCACGCACACACGCATGCACGCACGCACGCACTGAAGAACGCACAGACACACATAAACACACACAGACGCACGCACGCACGCACACACACACGCATGCGCGCACGCGCACACACACACACACACACGCACACACACACACACACACACACACGCGCACACACACGCGCAGCGTCCGCCGAGCGCGCGACTACCACACACACAACACCCACAGATTTGCCAGTGGTTTATCCAGAGCTAGTGAATGTGATGGGTCATGTCATCAGCATGACAAACTGACAATGACGTTCACACACGTGCGTGGCGTGTAGCGTGTTGTGTGTCGCGTCGGCGCGCGTGTGTTGTGTGTGTGTGTGTGTGTGCGGTGTGCGATGTGGTGGTCGTGTCGGTGTGCGTGTGCGAGTGCGTGTGCGTGTGAGTGTGCGTGTGGCGTGTCGCGTGGGCGTCGGCGGCTGTGCGCTGCGCGCGTGGCGTGCGTGTGTGGTGTGTGTGTGTGTGTGTGTGTGTGTGCCTGTGGTGTGTGATGTGTGTGTGTGTGGGTTGTGTGTGTGTGTGTTGTGTTGTGTGTGTGTGTGTGTGCTGCATGATCCTTGGCGATTGCGTGTGCGCATGCTGCCAACAAATGCATCTTATCCAGAATTATACCCGCTTCCATTATTAGTTGGAACAATTTTTGACGTCCGGCGCAGAAGCATGCTGCAGCGATATCATCATTCATAGGTATATATATATATATATATATATATACATATATATATATATATACACATATATATATATATTATATATATATGGGGTCATGTGTCCGAGTATTTATGACTAATATCTGGCTTCATCAATCGCGATTTGCTGTTTATCTCTCGGTTTGCCTGCAGTTGCTGAGAGAAATCCTATTAACACACACGCACGCACGCACGTACGCGCACACACACGCACGCACGCGAACACACACACACACACACGCACGCACACACACACACACACACACGCGCGCGCACTTTGACAGCAGCCGGGGTTTTTCCGGCTGCATACATCGCGGGATTCCATCGTTGCTTTCTGCTGCTCAAAATATTGGCGCAGATTAGACTAGGTAAGCTTGGATAAAAACGGAGCTCTAAACGCGTCCGCCTTCAAAAACGAGGTTGTCACAAAGACACAAACGCAGCAAGACGTTAAGAGTGAAATCTTGATTTGTGTGCGTAAGCACGCACGCACACGCACGCGCGCACGCGCTCAGTAGATACGCTACGCAGACAAATCTAAGCTCACGCGACATTCCTGCTGTGAATCACTGCTGATCGTATACATAACGCCCTGCAACGACGGACGCGTACACGCCGAGGCAGAGTTGAGCACTGCACGCGTGCAGCGACAAGCGACCCGGACAACGCACGCGTGCACGCGACAAGACGCACGCACGCGTGCCCGCGACCAGACGCACGCACGAACGATCACGTTCATTCTAATCATAAAGAATATGGCGCCGCGTACCGACAATACCCCCACCTCACCCCCACCTCACTCCTCCCACCCCCACCTCACCCCTTCCCAATCTCTCCCACCCCTCCCACCCCCACCCAATCCCTCCCACCTCCACCTTACCCCTCCCACCCCCTCCCAATCCCTCCCACCCCTCCCACCCCTCCCACCCCACCCCACCTCCCTCCCACCCCCTTCCACCCCTCCCACCCCCTCCTCCACCCCCCCACCCCCTCCCACCCCCTCCCACCCCCTCCCACCCACTCCCCGCCGCTATTGATCATTGTTCACAATCGCCACGTTCACATCGCTATTAGAGACAGGCATTCGATTAGGAAGCCGACCACACGGTCGAGCAGACGACAGCTAGTCCGCTAGTCCACGTGACCGCGCTGCGAAAACAATTTGCTCTTCGTAAACGCAGACGATTCGCACGCAGACTGATTCTAAACGCAGACGCGGCACGAAGCAGACGCGGCTTGCTTGCTGTGGCGTGAAACAAATAAAGCGAGAGCGCGCGAGCGGACAGTTGTTGCGTGCTGGGATGGGAATCCTACACGATAGCTGAGAGAGGAAGCTAGGTAGATAGGGTCGTGGAAGGTTTCTGAGCGGAGAGAGAGAGAGAGAGAGAGAGAGAGAGAGAGAGAGAGAGAGAGAGGAGGAGGAGAGAGAGAGAGAGAGAGAGAGAGAGAGAG
>NW_014577203.1:446009-448936 GCF_000485595.1 Priapulus caudatus | reverse complement strand
GAGAATGAGAGGAGAGAGAAGGAGAGAGAAGACGAAGAGAGAGGGGGAGAGAGAGAGGAGAGAGACTAGAGAAGAAGAGAGAGAGAGAGAGAGAGATAGAGATAGATAGATAGACGGAGACGGACACGAGAGGAGAGATAGATAGATGGAAAAGAGAAAAGGATGATAGATAGAGAGAAAGATGGAGATTCATAGAGACAGCACGAGAGGAGAGAGAAGCGCGCTGGAGAGAGACGAGGAGCCGAGAGAGTGAGAGAGAGAGAGACGAGAGGAGAGGAGAGGGAGAGAGAGAGAGAGAGAGAGAGATTAAAGAGAGAGAGAGAGAGCAGAGAGAAATGAGAGAGATAAAGAGGAGAGAGAGAGAGAAGAGGAAGCAGAGGATGAGAGGAGAGAGAGAGAGAGAGAGAGAAGAGAGAGAGGAGGAGACGAACTTGACAGAGGATAAGGAGAGAGAGAGAGGAGAGATGGCGGGGGAAGAGAGCAGTTCGAACCACGGCTAAATAAATGCTGAGAGAGTCGATTACGTAAATGCAAGTTGCAAAGTCACAGACAATCAGACATTTTCGCCCACCCCGCCACACGCACACGCGCCGCACGAACGTCCGCACTCTACGTTATGCTCACACGAATGCAGCACACGCACGCCACGTTACGCTTCTGACGGAACGGCACACACAACACTAGCACTTCACGAACGCCACACACGCACTCAAGTACGCTCTCACGAACGTTTACACACGCACGCAACGTACGCTCCACGAACGCATACACGCGCGCACGTATGTTCCCACGAACGCACACACGCACGCGCGTATGCTCCCACGAACTTCACGGCACGCACGCACCCACGACGCATCTCTCAAAGTGCTCGCGAAACTACCGCCTACCGGCGACATCGAACCAACCAATCGGCGCTTTAATCACTCACCCGTGCTGTCACGTGCCTTCTCCTCGCTCTGTCCGCCATTCTCAGCCTTGACCTCTGCTGACCTCTGCTCCCACTTGGCCTTGCCCTTGCCCCGGTCGGCAGCATGCTCCTTGGTTTTGTGTCGCGCTCCGTTCACGTGCGATTCGAGCTGCTCCTTCGATGTCACGTGGACGTTACAGAGCGTGCACTGGTACTTGGAATTCCTAAAAAAGACGGAAAACAACGTAGACGTATAGGCTGGCTGTCAAACGTTTCGAAGACGTTTCCAAGATGCACCTTTATACATAAAAGTAAGCGGTATTATTAGCTATTAGAAGTATTATTAGATGCGTTACATTAAGGGGTATTATCAAAAGTCATATTAGCCCTTGATAAAAGTGTACCACATGACCACACGTATGTTAAACGTGCCTAACCCCATGTTAACCAGCTTTAGGCACGCCGAGAAAGGAGAATTCACCCCGACATAAGATCACGAAACTATATAATTCGGGTTAGTGACAGACAAAAGTAAAACTATATGTTGGCTGTGAGATAAAGCTAGACTACTGACAGGTATACTACTGACTACTGACTACTGACGGGGAAGAGAAATTCACGGGACGGATGGGAGACAAGGCAAATAGAAACCATATAGTTAAGACCGGTAACAAACGGAAATATGTTTTACGGAGGACAAATATTGAAACTAAATTTTTGATGGAACACGACGCCGAATCTAGTGACAGAAACAGCGAAATTTACGACAGACGAAAAAATATATGCATGAGCTTGGTGTGTTACAAAGTCGAAACAAATGCTCTCATAGAAATCAAAAACGAAACCGATGACATACGAAAACGAACCTATACGTTGGTGATAAACCCAACGGGAAGAAAATCCACTGGTTAACTAACAAAATATAATCAAGAGTAGATAATAACAATTGTTACAACAGTTGTAACAATGACAATAAATGTTATATTATCTACTCTTGATATAATATAATTAAAGTCCGGAAACATAACAGCAGGAAAGAGAAACCGATGGACGTTGATAAGAATTAACCTGCAGAATTTTGTGTCAAACGCAACAGTGACATCGGGTGCGTCCGGACAAGCATAGGTGAGCTACGTTGACAAACAGACACTATTATGCCTATATTAAGACTATATGCCTTAGTGACAGCGGCAGCGATGTTTCCGACTGATATTTCTGCTTGTCTTTGCCGCTTCGGACAATCTAGTTCCCGTCAGGGAATCAACATGAAGTTTAACTTCGGCACTGTGGGTGGGAGGTGGATGGAAGGTTTAACCCTGTACTGTGGGTGGCAGGTGGATGAAAGGTTGAACTCTACACTGTGGGTGGGAGGTGGATGGAAGGTTTAACTCTGTACTGTGGGTGGGAGGTGATGGAAGGTTGAACTCTGTACTGTGGTGGGAGTGGATGAAAGGTTAACTCTGTACTGTGGGTGGAGGTGGATGGAAAGTTGAACTTTGTATCGCGGGGAGTGGTGATAGGTTTAACTCTGACTGGGGTGGAGATGGATGGAAGGTGAACTCTGTACTGTGGGTGGGAGGTGGATGGAAGGTTTAACTCTGTACTGTGGATGGGAGGTGGATGGAAGGTTTAACTCTGTACTGTGGGTGGGAGGTGGATGGAAGGTTGAACTCGGTACTGTGGGTGGGAGGTGGATGGAAGGTTTAACTCTACACTGTGGATGGGAGGTGGATGGAAGGGCTAACTCTACACTGTGGGTGGGAGGTGGATGGAAGGTTTATATCTGTACTGTGGGTGGGAGGTGGATGGAAGGTTTAACTCTACACTGTGGATGGGAGGTGGATGGAAGGTTTAACTCTACACTGCGGATATAAGGTGGATAGGAGGTTTAACTCTGGATCCACCCGCCCGCAAGAGGAAAGCTCTAATAGCAGGGCGCAGACAGACGCGATGCGAACAGCGAGTGAGCGCGGTGGTCCCAAAGGTACTCAGACTGAAAAGCCGAGTAAGAGGCAACGAC
>NW_014577203.1:435445-440445 GCF_000485595.1 Priapulus caudatus | reverse complement strand
TAACATCGTCTCGTGTGTGTTTCGTGTAGTGTTCGTGTGTGCTGTTGTACCACTAGGTTTCGCGCGAATCGATGCCAGCGCAGCTCGCCTTAGGGGCGTCGATCACACAGCTCGCCGTGGGCGTACAGTCAGCAGCAGCTCGCCTTTAGGGCGTCCAGTCAGCAGCAGCCAGCAGCGCAGCATTCGTTATACACATACATGTTTCATGCTACGGAGGTATGCACTCTTCGTGAGTCCCTCTTCTTTTAATCTATAATTAAATTTCTATGGTTACGCCTCGAGTCTGCCGTTGAAACATGTCTTGACTAGAATCGTATATAAATCCGCTGCGTTTTTAGAACGTAGATGTAAGGTGTGATATGTGGTGTGGATGAGGGAGACTTGCAACGATGTACGAGAGAAAAAGTGAAGAGTGACACACAGAGACGCGAAATAGAGACGGAGAGATAGCAGAGAGAGAGAGGAGATGAGGATGAGAAGAGATCGAGAGAGAGAAGGGAGAGAGAACGAGAGAGAGAGCAGTGTGTGGTGTGGTGTGTGTGTTGTGTGCGTCTGCGTGTGGTTGCTGCGCTGCGCTGCTGTCGTCGTGTGTTGCGTGATTGCTGTGATGTGTGTGTGTGGTGTCTGAGTGTATGTGTGTGTGGCGGGGTTGTGTGTGTTGTGTCCTGTGTGTGTGTCTGAGTGTATGGTGTGGTGCCGTGTCGTGTGTGTTTGGTGGTGCTGTGTGGTGTGTATGGTGGTATGTGGGTGTGCTTGTTGTCTGTGTGTGTGTGTGTGTGTGTGGTGTCTAGTCTGTATGTGCTGTGTGTGCGATGCGTGTTGTTTGGTGGGCGTGTTGTGTGTTGTTGTGTGTATGTGTGTGTGCTGTGTGGTGTGTGCTGTGTGTGTGTCGTGTGTGGTGCAATATAACCGGCCACGTTGTGTGTGTGTGTGTGTTGGGTGTGTGCATCTGTGAGGTGTGTGTTGTGTGTGTGTTGTGTGTTGTGTGTGTGCTGTGTGTCGTGTGTGGGCGTGGCCTGGCGGTGGATGTGGTGTGCGAGAGAGAGAGAGAGAGAGAAAACCACAATGATAGTCTTTATTCAAAGAGATTTGCACGTGACATCCCAATTAAGTCACATGACAAAACTCGTCTCAGCTTACTGCGTCTCGTGATTATTACTACTTCTCGAAGTGGTCACGATATCCGGTGACTACACCTAATGACCGATAAAAGCTATCACTTAGTATAACAGTGATCAGCAGACTGACGCGAGTCATGACGTCACCGCCACCGTGATAAAGCCCTTCCCAACATGGCGGGACACTATCATGCAGCCGCGCTGAAAAGGCGTGATAGATATGATTTACGAGGCACTTTATTTTAAAATATATTTTACCGATATATTAATGAATGATGCAAAAAAACCCCTTAAAAGTGCCCTAACCCTAACCTTTAACCTGACCCTAACTTAAATTTAAATTATATGTTAAATAGAAGCCTAGTAAACATATCCTACCACCCCTTTCAGCCGCTGCCGTTATGATGCTGCTGCTGGTTTCAGCCAATGAGGTAAAGCTCGTTACAGAAAAAATGATAAAATAATTTTGACCGTTACCAACATAATTATACGGATTGTCACTTGCGACGTGGATCAGCAGACAGAGGATGGCATTGTGATTTCTCAAAAAAAAAAAACTCTGCTGATTTATGGGAATTTTTATGTACGTAAGTACGGCCGCCAATGGGAAATTATTTCCCACTGCGGTACCTAGCAGACCGATAGAGAGATGTATCACGGCCCCTTCCCAACATGGCCGACACTATCCCCCGACTAGTATACCCTTGGGAGACGTTGATGTATTTACTCATGGGAGTTAGTGGTACGCCCGAGGAGGAGACGAATACAGGCAGCAGTGTTAACACGCCATCTGACCGCACGCGTACCCAACACACGTAAACCACAACGCCACGTTCTCCGCGCTCAATCAATCTCAATTTTCAGCGTTCTTGATTTGCCGAGTGCTGCGATTTTAAAACAACGGCTGTCGCGCGAGTTGATTTATGATACGATTTCGCGGCAACACGTTTGCTGAAATACCTCTAATAGGTGGTATAAATTACTAAACGCTGCAGCTAACCGCCAGGGTAGCATTTCTATTTTAAAAGTGCGTATACGCCTGCGTGTCTATTATAAACACACATGCAGGCGACAACCGTGCAGAAGTGGCGACAAATGACAGACGGGCATACAGGCGGAAAAACAGACGAGCAACAGAGAGTGACAGCTAGTCAGACACACAGACAGTACGAACGGACAAGACAGACGGACGGACGAACTGACGGACGGACGGGCAGGCAGGCAGAGCGACGCACGGACGGACGGACGGACGGACGGACGGACAGACAGACAGATAAACAAACAAACAGCGATATCGGTAAACAGACACGTATAGCAATTAAGGTGGGCAAGCACACAGAGAGATAGCTTGATGTGGGCAAACAGATGGGACCCCCATAGAAAACGATTACAATGCGCGCTCACATAAAAAGGACACGCTTGCTCGCTGTCTCGCTTCATCAAAAACACGCATCTGAGGTGAACCGCAATTCAGTTGCTATGGCAACAGCATCAAAAGAAGCGTAACCAGACTTATGCTAACCGAATTCTCTAGGCCGGTACACTTGCAATTGTGCGAAACAGTACGAATGAAAATGGGATTAGCCGGATGAAATACGCTCAAAGAAATTCCCCGTGGGGCAAAGAAGCGCATGGTTTGGAGGAAATATATCACCCAGTATAAGTCCGGCCTATAAAGGTACTACATCAAATGCTTGTACGATAAAATCTCTGCAATTGGTGCATACACCGATACTCTTTCTGGAAATGATACATTTACGCACACAGCTGCCAGTAATGATACATTTATGGGCACATCTACCTGTATATTGACTCGTTATAGTTGTGCTAATTGTAGGTACATAAGTCTGGTCATAGTAAATTAAACTATAGTGCTTGACGCACTAATACATTTACTGTTGCTAGTTCTGTGACTAGTAAATTTAATAGTAATAGAATTGCAACTAGTACAATCACTAGTATTAATTCTACGGCAGGTGCCCTTAATCGCATTGATCTTGGTAACAATGCACTCCAGGGCACGGTGCATGGATCAATGATCGACATTATAACTGTAGTTTACAGTTTTCTTTCATCCTTATCGTTTGCCTTTTATGCGCCGCGATGACAAATGCAGATAAGTAGCAAAAGAATATTTCGTGCGCCTCAGGGCATCGGGGAACGGAATCCAATCTTTCAATCGCGAAGGTAAAAGAAGCTCTGACCTTAACTTCCACATATAACCATAAACGTGCCCCGTCAGCTATTCCGCACAAGCTCTACCAAGTACACAAGTATCAATTTGCGGCTTGCACACCATCTATGAAGGTCTGTGCCCTGAGGCACACGGGAAAATCAAAGTGTATTCTTCGCGACGAGCTAGAACACAGAAGTTAGAGAGGAGTAGCCGTCGAAATATTTTACGATTCGTCAATTATATTTTCACGGAACAAAGGCTTGACGGCCGACTAAATTCAACGATCAAACTTGTTTTCAGTTCGATGAAATCCTGGCTTGCGATTACCAGCGTAAAAAAAACATACACGTTGTACTAGGAATCAGTCGAAACTCAAGTTAAAACACAAGTACCTTAAACCAAAAAAATTTGTGTATTGGCTCGATTTTATAATCGATTTTCGAAGTCGTAAAAGACTATGATTGCAGTAAGTATTGCAGCATTTAGCAAACTATAGCTGTCGCACCGCCGCCGCAGTTGTTGCTGCTGTTGCTGTTGTTGTTGTTGTTGTGGTTGTTGTTGTCGCTGTTGCCGTTGTAGTTGTTGTTGTTGTTGTTGTTGTTGTTGTCGTTGCTGCTGCTGCTACTGCTGCCGCTGTTGTTGCTGCTGTTGTTGCTGCGGTTGTTATTACTGTTGTTGCTGCTGCTGCTGCTACTACTACTACTACTACTACTGCTACTGTTGCTGCTACTGTTGCTGCTACTGTTGCTGCTACTGTTGCTGCTACTGATGCCGTTGCTGCGGCTACTTCTGCTCATGATTCCGCTTTGTTTTTGTTGCTGCTGCTACTATGGTTAGTAGCAGAATCCTTTAAGGCTGTGAGGTATTACGTGACGGAAGCTGTATAACTTTCAGTACCACAAAATAAAAGTAAACGCTCGTATAGAAGAAAACACTCGTTTTTGTAACCGCGAATGTCTCATTACCATGTCCTCTCATACGCTCTGAGTTTCAACATTATCGTGACTTCTTTACTAAGGGTTTGAAAAACGTAATGTGACGTACAGACTTTTTTGCTCACGAGGATCAAAAGGTCGGATACCGTGTAGTCATTACACACGCAGTAGACTACTGTCCTTTGATGTGGCCTTTCCAGTTATGAACCTGTATAACCGAATATTGAAAACCCATCTAAAGCCATTTAGATTTCGACGAGCCTATTATTATACAGCTTTATCAGATTATCTATACGTGAGCACTTGAAGCAGACGATACTGCAGCTAGCGACAAGCCGGCAAACTACAGACGAGAATTAAAACGCTCCGAAACAAAAACACGGACGCAGCCTGTTTATAAACAAGGGTAAACTTATACGTCGGCGTAACATAAATAAAAGGTCGACAAGGATGCGCAATTTATTGCGCATTACCGGCGACAATTCATTCTCATTAAAATAAAGCCACCTTTGAGGCTTCAACGACAACCACATAGACGTAAATTTACCAGTTAGCAACGAAACACTCCACCGACTTGTAACCTAAACATGCACCCTGACTTAATTCGATCGCTCGCCAGCGCCATCTATCGGCGACGCGACGCTGTGGCGACGTCGACGACGTTAGTGATGATGCATGAGAGGTTTGCTGGGAGATTGCACGCGGGGCTCGCTCGTCATGTGCGGCGCGTGTAAGTGCAGGCGGGGTATAGGAGAGGAAGACATCAATCGT
>NW_014577203.1:429614-434948 GCF_000485595.1 Priapulus caudatus | reverse complement strand
ACACGGACGCAGCCTGTTTATAAACAAGGGTAAACTTATACGTCGGCGTAATATAATTAAAAGGTCGACAAGGATGCGCAATTTATTACCGCATTACCGGCGACAATTCATTCTCATTAAAATAAAGCCACCTTTGAGGCTTCACCTCTCGTTTTCAATCCCGCAGTGGTTGTCGCTAACGACAACACCACATAGACGTAAATTTACCAGTTAGCAACGAAACACTCCACCGACTTGTAACCTAAACATGCACCCTGACTAATTCGATCGCTCGCCAGCGCCACCTATCGGCGACGCGACGCTGTGGCGACGTCGACGACGTTAGTGATGATGCGAGAGGTTTGCTGGGAGATTGCACGCGGGGCTCGCTCGTCATGTGCGGCGCGTGGTAAGTGCAGCGCGGTATAGGAGAGGAAGACATCAATCGTATACTGCATGGTTACGGCGTTAGAAACCGCCACGGGGGAACTTTCCTCTAGCGTCCTCCGAAGCGTGCGCGCACGCACTCCCACATTCCTTTCTTTAATTTGTACACGCAAGTATCCTCCCCCGTTTACGTACATTCACACGTTCCCTTGTCTCGCCAGCGCCATCTATCGGCGACGCGACGCTGTGGCGACGTCGACGACGTTAGTGATGATGCATGAGAGGTTTGCTGGGAGATTGCACGCGGGGCTCGCTCGTCATGTGCGGCGCGTGTAAGTGCAGGCGGGGTATAGGAGAGGAAGACATCAATCGTATACTGCATGGTTACGGCGTTAGAAACCGCAGCACGGGGGAACTTTCCTCTAGCGGTCCTCCGGCCACACAGAAGATAGCTTGATGTGGGCAAACAGATGGGACCCCATAGAAAACGATTACAATGCGCGCTCACATAAAAAGGACACGCTTGCTCGCTGTCTCGCTTCATTCAAAAACACGCATCTGTAGGTGAACCGCAATTCAGTTGCTATGGCAACAGCATCAAAGAAAGCGTAACCAGACTTATGCTAACCGAATCTTCTTAGGCCGGTACACTTGCAATTGTGCGAAACAGTACGAATGAAAATGGGATTAGCCGATGAAATACGGCTCAAAAAAATTCCCCGTCGCGGCAAAGAAGCGCTTGGTTTGGAGGAAATATATCACCCAGTATAAGTCCGGCCTATAAAGTACTACATCAAATGCTTGTACGGTAAATCTCTGCCAATTGGTGCATACACCGATACTCTTTCTGGAATGATACATTTACGCCACAGCTGCCAGTAATGATACATTTATGGGCACATCTACCTGTATATTGACTCGTTATAGTTGTGCTAATTGTAGGTACATAAGTCTGGTCATAGTAAATTAAACTATAGTGCTTGACGCACTAATACATTTACTGTTGCTAGTTCTGTGACTAGTAAATTTAATAGTAATAGAATTGCAACTAGTACATTCGCTAGTATTAATTCTACGGCAGGTGCCCTTAATCGCATTGATCTTGGTAACAATGCACTCCAGGGCACGGTGCATGGATCAATGATCGACATTATAACTGTAGTTTACAGTTTTCTTTCATCCTTATCGTTTGCCTTTTATGCGCCGCCGATGACAAATGCAGATAAGTAGCAAAAGAATATTTCGTGCCTCAGGGCATCGGGAACGGAATCCAATCTTTCAATCGCGAAGGTAAAAGAAGCTCTGACCTTAAACTTCCACATATAACCATAAACGTGCCCCGTCAGCTATTCCGCCACAAGCTCTACAAGTACACAAGTATCAATTTGCGGCTTGCACACCATCTATGAAGGTCTGTGCCCTGAGGCACACGGGAAAATCAAAGTGTATTCTTCGCGACGAGCTAGAACACAGAAGTTAGAGAGGAGTAGCCGTCGAAATATTTTACGATTCGTCAATTATATTTTCACGGAACAAAGGCTTGAAGGCCGACTAAATTCAACGATCAAACTTGTTTTCAGTTCGATGAAATCCTGGCTTGCGATTACCAGCGTAAAAAACATACACGTTGTACTAGGAATCAGTCGAAACTCAAGTTAAAATAACACAAGTACCTTAAACCAAAAAAATGTGTGTATTGGCTCGATTTTATAATCGATTTTCGAAGTCGTAAAAGACTATGATTGCAGTAAGTATTGCAGCATTTAGCAAACTATAGCTGTCGCTGCGCCGCCGCAGTTGTTGCTGCTGTTGCTGCTGTTGTTGTTGTTGTGGTTGTTGTTGTCGCTGCTGCTGTTGCCGTTGTTGTTTCTGTTGTTGTTGTTGTTGTTGTTGTTTGTCGTTGCTGCTGCTGCTACTGCTGCCGCTGTTGTTGCTGCTGCTGCTGCTGCTGCCTACTACTACTACTACTACTACTACTACTACTACTACTACTACTACTACTACTACTACTACCAGGAGTAAGATAATATAGAATCTATATTATCTTACTATATTATCTTACTCCTGCTACTACTACTGCTACTGCTACTGTTGCTGCTACTGTTGCTGCTACTGATGTTGCTGCTGCTACTGCTACTGCTACTACTACTGCTACTGCTACTGTTGCTGCTACTGTTGCTGCTACTGATGCCGCTGCTGCGGCTACTTCTGCTCATGATTCCGCTTTGTTTTTGTTGCTGCTGCCTACTATGGTTAGTAGCAGAATCCTTTAAGGCTGTGAGGTATTACGTGACGGAAGCTGTATAACTTTCAGTACCACAAAATAAAAGTAAACGCTCGTATAGAAGAAACACTCGTTTTGTAACGCGAATGTCTCATTACCATGTCCTCTCATACGCTCTGAGTTTCAACATTATCGTGACTTCTTTACTAAGGTTTGAAAAACGTAATGTGACGTACAGACTTTTTTGCTCACGAGGATCAAAAGGTCGCGATACCGTGTAGTCATTTACACGCCGTAGACTACTGTCCTTTGATGTGGCCTTTCCAGTTATGAACCTGTATAACGAATATTGAAAACCTATCTAAACCATTTAGATTTCACGAGCCTATTTTATACAGCTTTATCAGATTATCTATATGCGAGCACTTGAAGCAGACGATACTGCAGCTAGCGCGCAAGAGGCGCGAAACTACAGACGAGAATTAAAACGCTACTAAACAAAAACACAGACGCCGCCTGTTTATAAACAAGGGTAAACTTATACGTCGCGTAACATAAATAAAAGGTCGACAAGGATGCGCAATTTATTGCGCATTACGCGGCGACAATTCATTCTCATTAAATAAAGCACCTTTGAGGCTTCCCCTCTCGTTTTCAATCCCGCAGTGGTTGTCGCTAACGACAACACCACATAGACGTAAATTTACCAGTTAGCAACGAAACACTCCACCGACTTGTAACCTAAACATGCACCCTGACTTAATTCGATCGCTCGCCAGCGCCACCTATCGGCGACGCGACGCTGTGGCGACGTCGACGACGTTAGTGATGATGCATGAGCAGGTTTGCTGGGAGATTGCACGCGGGGCTCGCTCGTCATGTGCGGCGCGTGTAAGTGCAGGCGGGGTATAGGAGAGGAAGACATCAATCGTATACTGCATGGTTACGGCGTTAGAAACCGCAGCACGGGGGAACTTTCCTCTAGCGGTCCTCCGAAGCGTGCGCGCACGCACTCCCACATTCCTTTCTTTAATTTGTACACGCAGATATCCTCCCCCGTTTACGTACATTCACACGTTCCTCCTCCTTTTACGTACATTCACACATTCATCCCCCTTTTACGTATACTGGCGTATCATCCCTTTTACGGTACATTCACACATTTCCTCTCCCTTTTACGTATACTGCGTATCCTCCCCCTTTTTTACGTACATTCACACATTCCTCCCCCTTTTACGTACATTCACACATCTCCCCCTTTTACGTATACTGGCGTATCTTCCCCCTTTTAAGTACATTCACACATTCCTCCCCCTTTTACGTATACTGGCGTATTCTCCCCCTTTTTACGTACATTCACACATTCCTCCCCCTTTTATGTATACTGGCGTATCCTCCCCCTTTTAAGTAGCATTCACACATTCCCTCCCCCTTTTACGTATACTGGCGTATCCTCCCCCTTTTTACGTACATTCACACATTCTCCCCCTTTTACGTTATACTGGCGTATCCTCCCCTTTTTACGTACATTCACACATTCCTCCCCCCTTTTACGTATACTGGCGTATCTTCCCACTCAATGTCATTTTGCAGTTCTCGCCTATCTTATATGCACGTTATGCGTGCACATGCATGCGGTGCGAGTGTGTGTGTGTGTGTGTGTGTGTGTGTGTGGGTGTGTGTGTGTGTGCGTGTGCGTGTGTGTGTGTGTGTGTGTGCGTGCGTGTGTGTGTGTGTGCGTGTGCGTGCGTGCGTGCGTGCGTGTGTGTGTGTGTGTGCGAGCGTGTGCGCGCGGCGGCGTGGTGTGTCTAGATCTTTCAGTATTCTCGCCACCCTTCCCACCAGCACTTCCCGCATGCATGCAGTCGTGTGTGCTGTTATGCACACATTCACGTATTCCGCCGACCTCTTGCTTTGTAGTTCTCCGATGTACTAAGCCAGCAGCGCAAGCAGGCTAGGCCTATAGATGGGTCTTACGACACGCTGAGGCTCTAATTAGATTCGCCGTGATTATGTGTAGACTGTTAATGGGATCCGACTATAATGGCGGCAAGCAGTGGCCTGAACGTTACTAATCTACAATGCAATAAGGGCCGCAGCTAGATGCATGAAAACACAGACGACAACACACCAAACACCGGCGCACCGCACGCACGCACGCACGCGAGCACACATACACAAACACCGTCGCAACCCACGCAAGCACGCACGCACGCGAGGCACGACACAAACAAAACACCGGCGCCCGCACGCCCCATGTACGAATGCATGCACGTATACGCACGCAGACACGCAGCATGCACGCACAGCACGCCACGCCGCACGCAGACACGCACGCATGCGCGCACACACGTACGTGCACAAACACGCGCACCACACGCGCGCACGCACGCCACACACACACACACACGTACGCATGCGCACACACACACCGCGTCATGGCCGCGCACGCTACCGCACGTACGTGCACGCGCACACGCCTAGCGCTACTGTGAAGCTCATTCGCTAGATTACCTGACTCGATTTTCGCTCGATTCCAGTCACCGACTCTCTGTGTTCCTGCTAATCCCTCCCCCCTCTCTCTCTATTACGCGCTCTTCTTCTCGCCGTCCTCTTTCTAATTCTGTCTGTCGGGCTCTTCTGTGTGTCCTTTCTCTGCTTCTCGCTCAAGATCTCTATCGTCTTCTCTCTCTCTCTCGTCTCTCTCTCTCTCTCTCGCTCTCTCATCTCTCTCTTCTCTTTCT